>NW_020951000.1:0-2745 GCF_900497805.2 Vombatus ursinus
TCAGTTTCCTCTACTGTAAAATGGTGACAATAATGGCTCCTCTCTTGCAGGTTGCAAAGATCAGATGAGATAATATTTGTAAATGCTTAGCACAGTGCCTCGCACATAGTAGACACTATATAAATGCCTATTCCCTGCCTTCCCCTTCGCTTCAATCAATCAATCAATATTTATTAAGTGGCTACTCTACACCAGGCACTGTGCTAAGCACTGGGGATACAAAAAGAATCAAAAGACAAGTCCCTGTCCTAAAGGAACTTATAATATAATAGATATTGATTATCTGAAAATATTGAACCAAGTTATTTCCACAAGGTATGATTTTGAACTATACTTGGCATCCATCTTTTTAGAAGAAGCTAGGTAGTGCAGGGGACAGAGCACTGGGTAGACTCAGGAAAACCTGAGTTCAACTCCAGCCTCAGACACTTAGAGAGACATTAGCTGTGTGACTCCCAGTCAAGTCACTTAACCTCTACTTGCCTCAGTTTCCTTAACTGTAAAATGCGGATAAAGCAGCATTCACCTCCCGAGGTTGTTGTGAGGATCAAATGAGGTATTTATAAAGTGCTTAACACAGTGCCTGGCACATAGTAGGGACTCAATAAATGTTTGTTTTCCTTCCTTCCTTTTTGGAGCAGGGACTTTAAGATCACCTTTTCATTTGCTGAGTCAAATGTGATTTTTTTTTGTGTAATTTAGGGCGGGTTTTTTTTTTGGTCAATCAACAAATCATAAAAATATTGTGATCAAAAGGGACAGTATTGTCTTTGTCTCTCAGAGCTGCTGTGAAGAAACCATTTTGTCAACAGGATAGAGCTAGGAAGGGGACCTTGAAGCCAATGCTTGAAGTAAAACAAGCATCACCGATAGGCAATGGTTGCCCACGGTCACTTTTTATGCCTTTGCCTACTGATGGCTTTTAGATGAAGGAAGAAAAACCCTTTTTTTTCTGCCCAAATGTTTATATCAGTACCAGGAGTTGGCTGAATGCAGGAATGAGCCTAAACAGCAGCTATTTACCACGAAAAAAAAAGTAGGCTGGAAAGTGTCAGAGCTACAATGAATGAACTTCTCTTGCTAATGGCTGACTGGTCTTGTTATTAATACAGATGTAATGCTATTAAGCTTCCCTTATTAAGTCAGCAGCCTTCCCTTGTATTCCCTTGTGTACACCAGGCATTTTTTGAAAATGTTGCAAATTAAAATATAATTGAAAAATGAGCCTGTAACTAAGGCATAAAGGGTAACAGGGATCCAGAGCTGCTGACTTAATAAGGGAAGCTTAATAGCATTACATCTGTATTAATAACAAGACCAGTCAGCCATTAGCAAGAGAAGTTCATTCATTGTAGCTCTGACACTTTCCAGCCTACTTTTTTTTCGTGGTAAATAGCTGCTGTTTAGGCTCATTCCTGCATTCAGCCAACTCCTGGTACTGATATAAACATTTGGGCAGAAAAAAAAAGGGTTTTTCTTCCTTCATCTAAAAGCCATCAGTAGGCAAAGGCATAAAAAGTGACCGTGGGCAACCATTGCCTATCGGTGATGCTTGTTTTACTTCAAGCATTGGCTTCAAGGTCCCCTTCCTAGCTCTATCCTGTTGACAAAATGGTTTCTTCACAGCAGCTCTGAGAGACAAAGACAATACTGTCCCTTTTGATCACAATATTTTTATGATTTGTTGATTGACCAAAAAAAAAACCCGCCCTAAATTACACAAAAAAAAATCACATTTGACTCAGCAAATGAAAAGGTGATCTTAAAGTCCCTGCTCCAAAAAGGAAGGAAGGAAAACAAACATTTATTGAGTCCCTACTATGTGCCAGGCACTGTGTTAAGCACTTTATAAATACCTCATTTGATCCTCACAACAACCTCGGGAGGTGAATGCTGCTTTATCCGCATTTTACAGTTAAGGAAACTGAGGCAAGTAGAGGTTAAGTGACTTGACTGGGAGTCACACAGCTAATGTCTCTCTAAGTGTCTGAGGCTGGAGTTGAACTCAGGTTTTCCTGAGTCTACCCAGTGCTCTGTCCCCTGCACTACCTAGCTTCTTCTAAAAAGATGGATGCCAAGTATAGTTCAAAATCATACCTTGTGGAAATAACTTGGTTCAATATTTTCAGATAATCAATATCTATTATATTATAAGTTCCTTTAGGACAGGGACTTGTCTTTTGATTCTTTTTGTATCCCCAGTGCTTAGCACAGTGCCTGGTGTAGAGTAGCCACTTAATAAATATTGATTGATTGATTGAAGCGAAGGGGAAGGCAGGGAATAAGCATTTATATAGTGTCTACTATGTGCGAGGCACTGTGCTAAGCATTTACAAATATTATCTCATCTGATCTTTGCAACCTGCAAGAGAGGAGCCATTATTGTCACCATTTTACAGTAGAGGAAACTGAGGCAAATAGAGGTTAAGTGACATTCCCAGGGTCACACAGCTAGTAAGTCTCTGGGACTGGATTTGAACTTAGGTCTTTCTGATTCTAGCACTCTATTCACTGCACCACCTAGTTGCCTCTGAAAGGCATAAAACAGGTGTTTGCCACAACCATGGAAGATGCTTAGAGCAGAGTAGGAATGAAAGAAAAAGTCTTTATAAATGACTCTCATATATTGTCTTATGATCTTGAATAAATCACTTCACTGGGCATCAGTTTCCTCTACTGTAAAATGGTGACAATAATGGCTCCTCTCTTGCAGGTTGCAAAGATCAGATGAGATAATATTTGTAA
>NW_020951001.1:0-3004 GCF_900497805.2 Vombatus ursinus
AGCTCTGTCTTCTTTCCCCAGGACGTCAGCAGTTCCACTCTCAGTGGCTGGCCTCCCACAGTGACTTGGGCCTTGCTAACTAGCAAGGTTGGGCCACAGGTCAACCACCCCACCAGTCGGAGGCTCGAAGGCACCGAGAGGGCCCTCAGCTGCCTCCACTGGTGCTCCCAAGTCCAGTTCATCCTGGCCCCATGGTCCAGCAGCCAGATAAACCCGCTTGTGTGGAAAAAATCTTGATTTCTTTGAACTTCCAAGCTGCCCTTAATCTTTCTATTTTTTGCTTTCGAGTGTAGCGTTATTGACCACTTCCTGCCTAAACTCTGTGGTTTCCTTTTATGTGCTAGATCCTGGAGTACCTTGACCTTGGCAATGCCCCAGCCCTGCCAGTGAGTCCTTGCTATGAGTAGCACACCTCTCCCGTCAAGGGAGGCATGAACATGCCCTTCAAAAGCACGGCCACGCGGCTTAGGGAACCTCCACATCTCTGCTGTGTGGTTGGTGAATAGCACATCAGCCTCTCCCCTCACGGAGGAAGCCACGTTGCACTTGGTGAACCCTGACACGTTTTGAACATCTAAGTGGATTTGGATCCCCCGTCCCTCTGCTGTCAGGTTTAGCCTGGCCTTCAGCCTACCAGTTTGACACCTGAGTAGGGCTCTGACCTTCACATCTCTTGGGATGTGAAGGACGTGGAGGTGCGAGAATGTGTGCACCAGCCCTCCTGTGACCTCATGGCCGTGTCCTCTCCTGTAACAGCCGCCTGCACTCAGACTATCCCGGCAGTAGGTGAACCTCACTGCACCACATCTATGGAACCCCATGGTCGAGAAGGAAGTCTGTACCTCAAATGGATGGCGGGAGATGTCTCCACTGCAGTGGCCGGACAGCTGGCTGGAGGAGGCTTCACCTCTGCAGCTGACCTGTAGGACCCAGGAGGTACAATGAAACATTGAATGGGTAGAGACATATCTGGGCAGGAGCGGAGAAGGGTTCTCTCCTTTTATTTGCACCCTTTTCTGTGACCAGGAGGACCCCACTTAAAAGTAATGGCAATCACCCATCCTGTTGTTCCCAACAAATGATCTGCAAACACCAAGGAGAGATGATTAAACAGGGGTTCCTAACCTGGAATTCACAGACCCCTTAGGGATCCATGGGTAGATTTCAGGGGATCTGTAAACTCGGACAGGAAAAAAAATTACATTTTATTTCACTAACCTCCAACTGAAAATGAGTATTTTCTTGAGCTGCTTAAAAACATGACCCTGAGAAGGGGTCCCAAATTAAGGTGAAAGATTCCTGCTATAAAGAGCAGGGCTTTACCTGCCTAGGCCTGCTTACCTGGAGCTGAGAGGGCACCACACCACTGAGTCCTGGCACACTGTGCTGCAGTCCCAGAACGACCTCCTCTGAACGGCCTCCGTTCTTTTTCCTCTCCAGCGCCACTCGAAGGTGCTCGCCATCCAAGCCAGCCTTCATGCCAGCCACCAGCCTGGAGCCAGAGTTCTAGACAATGGGATTGGATGTCCCTGAGGCCTTGACCCTGGGCCTCAGGGGAGCAGTGGCTAAAGGTAAGAAGCTGGTGGTGTAGCGGAGAAAACACTGGACTTGAAGGCCAAAAGGCCTGAGTTCAAATCCTGCTTCACACACACTTACTAGTTGAGTGAGAAGAGTCACTTGCTTCTCCTCTCTGTGCCTCAGTTTTCTTGTCTGTAAAATGAGGATAATAATAGCACCTTCCTCATAGGAGTGTTGTAAAGATCAAATGAGGTGATAAAAGTACTTTGTAAAGCTTAAAGTGTTATATAAGTACTAGCTATTAGGGCATCATATGTTTAGAGCTAGAAGGGCCTGTAGAGGTCATCAAGTTCAATCCCCTCATTTTACAAACTAGGAAACCAAGGCACAGATGAGTTAAATGACTTGCCCAGGGTCACATAGATAATAAGTCTCTAAGGCAGGATTTTAAGTGAGGTTGTCCTAAAGTCAAGTCCAGCACTAGCTATATCCACTATACTACCCAGTGGCCAAAATAAGGAGAGGGATGGACTAAATATTGCCCAGTATAGAAAAGGCACAGACTCATTCTTGGCTCTACCATGAACTTATTGGGTTACTTTGACCAAGCCATTTGATTTTCTGGTTTTCTGGTTTAATTTCATCTATAAAACGAGAATGAACATGCCTGCTCTGCCTACTTTATAGGATTGTAAGGAAAAAATGAGATATTTGTAAAATACTTAGCACAGTGACTAGCATATAGTAGGTACTATATAAACGCTAGTGCCTAGCACATAGTAGGTACTATATAAATGCTAGTTCTCCTCCTCCTCCTCCTCTTCATTATTATTATTAGTGATGTAAACAGGTTTTGAAAAGCATAAAACACTGCCCAAAATGTAAGGGGTTATCCAGCTAGACCTAGAAAGCCACGTAGTCCAGCTCTCCATTTTACAGATGAAGATAATGAAGCCTAGGGAAATTAGGGGACTTGCTTGAGGTTACATAGGTTATAAGCAACAGAGGCAGGATTTGAACTCAGGACCACTTTCTCTAGCTCAGATGCTCTTTCCACTTTACCGCACTGCCTCAATTCAATTAAATAAACATTTATTAAGCATCTACCACGCACCAGGTACTGTGCAAAGTGCTAGAGATAGAAAACGAGGCAAGAGACAGTCCCTGGCCTCAAGGAGCTTACAATCTAATGGGGCCTCCTCAATCTGATGATATCTTCCTCTTCTTCATCTTCATCATCACCAGTAATTCTGACCTCAGGCTTCATGAGGAGTAACATTTGCCTCTAAGCTGTCATTCTTGTTGTGGTTGTTTGTCCTTTGCTTCTGAAGAGGACCAGCGACATCACAGGGTGATGTCTTGACTTGTGTGTGAATTAGATTTAAGTGAGGCAGAGTTGCACAAAGTCATCAGCCTCACTCATTCTTCTGAGTCATGGAAGTCTAGCGGCAAGACAATGACTGGTGATGGCCCAGAATGCAGTGGA
>NW_020951002.1:0-4538 GCF_900497805.2 Vombatus ursinus
ATTCTAATTTTTAAGGAAGTATTTTCTTCAGTAATCTTTTGGACTTCTTTTTCCATTTGTCCAGTTTTGCTTTTTAGGGCATTCTTCTCCTCATTGGCTTTTTGGACCTCTTTTGCCATTTGGGTTAGCCTATTTTTTAAGGTGTTATTTTCTTACGTATTTTTTTGGGTCTCCTTTAGCAAGCTGTTGACTTGTTTTTCATGATTTTCTTTCAAAACTCTCAGTTTTTCCTCTACTTCTTCTCAAAATCCCTTTTGAGCTCTTCCAAGGCCTGGGACTGATTCATATTCTTCTTGGAGGCTTTGGATTTAGGAGTTTTGGCTTCATTGTCTTCTTCTGGTTATATGTTTTGATCTTCTTTGTCACTAAAGTAAAATAATATAAATCTGACTCTTTTTGCGCTGCTTACTCATGATCCTGGCCAATTACTTGAGTTTTAAACTCTTTGTTAAGGTATAAGTGTGTTTCCAATGTGGAGAATGTACCGTCCCACGCTTCGGGGGTTTGTACAGCTGTTTTCAGACATGCTTCAGGAACCTGAAAATTTTCAGTTCTACCAAGGTGGTATGATAAGGGGCAAGGTGTTTCTTGTCCACCACCACAACAAGCTCCCCCACGCTTAAAAATAGTGACCATTTTTCTTTGACAACTCCTTGAGTTTCTAGAATATCTAAAAGTAGGATGCAACTGAAAATAATTAAAAAATTTTCCTTAGCACTTTGTCTGGATCTCTCCTTTGCATGTATGATAATCTGACTTGTAATATATTTATTTGTACTCTTTTATTCCCATTATTAGGTTGTAAGCTGCTTTAGGGCAGGGACTGTATTTGTTTCATCTTTGTATCCCAATTGCCTACCTATGTGGCTTACACATAGTAGGTACTTATTAATAGGATTTGAATTGTTGAATTAACATCTTTGCTCACTTTCCCCCATGTTTTATTTAGCTTGGTCTGTAAAACTTGCTACCTATAGAGTAAACACATAATTAATTTTAAAAATATTAAATTTATTAAATTATTAAATAAAAATCAAACATAGAAAATGTTTAGTTTTAAATTCTTAAATTATTAGGAAATTGGTTTAAAATGAAAATTGCTTTTTCTTTGGTTATATATGAAAGGATATTGAATAAAATACTGCATGAGATAAAACTAGTTTTTTGTTCACATAAAAATTAAAAGTTTAATTGAATATCTGATAAAGAAAGATTCCATATGAAGGTTTATGTATAATGGTATTTTAGTGGTGGACTTGTGGTCTTATTGTTGTGAACATTTTTTTTATGGTGTGCTCATCCATGATTTTTTTCCCTCCTGTCCAACTCTTATCTGTTCTCTCTTAAATTCTTTTCAGGGGGTTCACTGAACCTACAAGGGCCTTTAACTTTTGACATTGCACGGATCCTAGGGGGAGCATGTGGGATGTCCATACGTGATCTCTTACTCTCACACCATGACTAGACATTTTTCCTGTGTTATTCTTTATTGATAATATGTTGGAGCCTGTTTGTGCCCACCCATTATGTACTTCTCAACTCATCAGCTGACTTTCAACTTTAATTCTTACTAGACTGGTTTTCTCTGAGTTACTGACATGTAGCGTCAGTAAAAGTATACTGGGCCTTGGTTTGAGGAAAAATGGTCCTTAAAAACACTGCAGACTTTCCTAAAGGCAGTCCAGTCCACCTTTTGTTCTCTTCAGTTTGGGGACCAATTCATTGTTCATCCTTGGGGTCTGAGGTTGCTATTGTGACATATCATCAGCCTTATGGACTGTATGTCATCTTGCGTATCAGAACCTGTGTAATGGGCATACTTTGTACGTGTTGTTTTTCTTGTTTGAAAAGTTAGACCAATCACTTGTCAATTAAGAAGTTTTTTCTAGTGTTTGTTGATTGTCATTTTCCACAAAGAGCATATATGGATGAAGTTATTAACAAAGTTATCTCTGTTGTCAAATTTTTATAGCAGTCTCGTATGATTTTAAACATATGCATGGGAGACACCTTGTTGGAGAGCATTTAAGGTGGTCTTTTGCTGTATTGAATCAGATTCTTTTTTTTTTTTGTTAGGTCAACTTATGTAAGCACAGTGCGATATTGTATTCTGCAACTTTCAGGCAGTTGTATTACTATAAAATCTACTAATTTTTGATAACTTTGTGCATGCTTTTCACCCTTCACCAGAGATAGATTTAAAGTGTGTATAGATTATTCTCATAAAAGTTTTTTTAAAGAAAATAGACATTTGAGATAATAGTAACTGATATTTTCTTAGTAGCTTTTTTTGGGAGGGTAATAGAACAATATCTCCTACTTTGGACTAGGCCACTTTTTGGACAAGGAATTCATGTTTAGGGTACCAACAACTAAGCTAGTGTTTACAGATGGCCAAAAAATAGGTGATTCTTAACAACTTTGGCCCCCTTTCTCACCACACTTTCACTGTTATGGCAGAAATGGTGAGGTGTGATATAGAGCCTAAGGACCATCTACTGCCAAATGGCCAATCAGTTTATGAGCCTTTCTGTACTTAATGAGACTCGAGCTAGGAAAGAGCACGTAAAGTTCATTACCAGAACTGAGCTGTCAGCCTTTTCTTCATGGTAGAGCCTGCCAGAGTTTGGCATCAGTGGCCAAGCTTTTGAGAACCCGTGATCTCCGTGCTACAATGATGTCTTAGTGCAGTATAGGACTTTGTATCTAGAGGTCAGAAAATTAAAATATTTTCAAATTAAAAATCCTTTATAACTTTAAACATTGAGATAGTTTCTTCTGGATAAACTTCTAATGGAGATGGAAATGTGGAATTATGAGCCAGCCTTTTATAAAAATAATATACATTTATGAAATGGATGAATACATTTATCCTTTTAGTTTTGCTTCTGAAACATTGAGTTACTCTGTAGTTGAGGTTTCTTGTTTGTAAATGGACATTGAATTTTAGAAGCCATTTGTCAGATGTCATTAGAATAGAGTTTACATCATAATGCCAATGTACTTAGAAATATTTTCTTTAGTGTGTTATATATCTCAAACTGATAATTAAATTCTATACAACATTTTCACTGTTTATGTATTTTTTTTCAGGTGGCCTCATTATTTCCTATGTATATTGTGGGGTATATTGAGCCGTACAAATTTCTGAAGATCATCCTTGTGAACATGGTAATTTTTTATTGTCATTTAATTTGATATTAAATTCAAACATTTGATGCAAGTTTATTAATTACATACTTTATTATCGAAGTTTAACTAAAGTAGTCCTAATTAAGACATATTAATTGGACTTTGCATAGTAGCATTTTTTGTCGTAAGTTGTTTTCAGTCATATCTGACTCCTTGTGACCCCATTTAGGGTTTTATTGGCAAAGATACTTGAATGGTTTGCCATTTCCTTTTCCAGCTCATTTTACAGAGGAGGAAATTGAGGTAAACAGGGTTAAATGACTTGTCCAGGGTCCCATAGCAAGTAAGTGTCTGCGGTGGGATTTGAATTCAGGAAGGTCAGTTTTCCTGACTCCAGGCCCAGAACTCTGTGCATGATGGTGCCACCTGGCTGCCCATGGTAACATAATAGTCTGATTATAATATTTTGTCATTTAATCTTTCCCTTAGTTTTATAATCCCTGCGCAGCTTCTTTTTTTTAATAAATTTATTTATTTTTAGTTTTCAACATATACTTCCACAAGATTTTGAGTTCCAAATTTTCACCCCATCTCACCATTCCCCCCACCCCAAGATGGCATGCATTCTGAATACCCCTTCCCCTAGTCAGCCTTCCCTTCTATCTCTCCCCCCCTTCTCTTATCCCCTTCCCCTTCTATTTTCCTGTAGGGCAGGATAGATTTCTGTACCTTATTTTCCTGTATTTCTTATTTCCCAGTTGCATGTGAAAGCATTTTTTTTAAACGTGTTTTCAAAACTTTGGATTCCAAATTTTCTCCCTTTGTCCCTCCCCACCCACCTTCATTGAAAAGGCAAGCAACTCAATATAGGTTATACATGTGTATTTATGCAAAACACTTCCATAGTAGACATGCTGTGAAAAACTAACTCTAGTTCCCTTAATCCTATCCTGCCCCCCCATTTATTCTATTCTTTCTTTTGACCCTGTCCCTCCTCAGAAGTATTTGTTTCTGATTACCCCCTTTCCCAATCTTCTTTCATCTCTATTATCCCCCTACTCTCTTGTCCCCTTCCCCCCCTCCTATTTTCCTGTAAGGTAAGACAGATTTCCATACCCAATTGAGTATGTATGTTATTCCTTCCTTAAATCAAATCCTATGAGAATAAGATTCACTCATTCCCTCTCACTTTTCCCCTGTTTCCCCTCTCTGTAAGAGCCTTTTCTTTTCTGTTTTTTTTTGTGAGATAATTTACCCCGTTCTACCTCTCCCTTTCTCCTTCTCCTAGTATAATCCTCTCTAACCCCTTAAATTTATTCTCCAGATATGACTCCTTCATCTTCAACTCACCCTGTGCCGTCTATCTATCTATCTATCTATCTATCTATCTATCTATCTATCTATCT
>NW_020951003.1:0-2104 GCF_900497805.2 Vombatus ursinus
CAGCACATCGTAGAGAAATTGAGTATATGCAGCTTGTTGAGAAATGAAGCTCTAGTCACCTTGAAACCCCAGCCTTAGACACCATTTAAAATGCCTGCTGGAGTTTTTCTGTCTCTTTTTTAAAATTTTATATAGCACAAGTATATATGTGTGTGTGTGTGTGTGTGTGTGTGTGTGTATGTGTATGCCTCTTTTTTCATTTTATATAGTACAGGTATGTATGTGTGTATATCATACACACACATACACACATAGAATGGGTGTGGGTGAGGTGTGGGATGAACATTTTGGGAAAGGGGCAGATAAATCCGGAGCAGGTTGCAACTGACATTTAAAAATTATTATCAATTAAGCCCTTAATTTTCTTATCCTTTGAATGAATGTAAGCTCCTTGAAGGCAGGGACTGTTTTATATTTTGTCTTTCTATCTCTAGCACTTAAGATTACTTAATAAATGCTTGTGGATTGATTGATTGTTGACCATTATAATTACTTCCCTTCACCTTTCCCAGTTTAGATCTTTGAAATTATTTTTTGTGATTTCATATCAATTATCTACCCTTGCTTTTTTATTTCTAAAATGGATTTACCTCTCCACACATATAACCTAATGTCGCCTCATGAAGTAGTCTAACATTTTTACTCTACTGTCTATGTGTCCTGAATATATATGTCTGCAATGTGTCTGCCTTCAATTTTCCACTTGCAAAAAACACATAGCATATGGAGTAAAGGGATTCTTTTGTATAGTACTTAGCACAGCATTAAGTAATTGGGCACTTAATAATTTGTTATTCAGTCATTTTTTGGTCGTGTCTGACACTTACTGGCTAAGAGGCCCTGGGCAAGTCACTTAATCCTGTTTGCCTGAGTTTTCTCATTTGTAAAATGAGCAGAAGAAGGAAATGGAAAACCACTCCTGGATCTTTACCAAGAAAACCTCAAATGGGGTCACAAAGAGTCAGACACGACCAAAAAATGACTGAATAACAAATTATTAAGTGCCCAATTACTTAATGCTGTGCTAAGTACTATACAAAAGAATCCCTTTACTCCATATGCTATGTGTTTTTTGCAAGTGGAAAATTGAAGGCAGACACATTGCAGACATATATATTCAGGACACATAGACAGTAGAGTAAAAATGTTAGACTACTTCATGAGGCGACATTAGGTTATATGTGTGGAGAGGTAAATCCATTTTAGAAATAAAAAAGCAAGGGTAGATAATTGATATGAAATCACAAAAAATAATTTCAAAGATCTAAACTGGGAAAGGTGAAGGGAAGTAATTATAATGGTCAACAATCAATCAATCCACAAGCATTTATTAAGTAATCTTAAGTGCTAGAGATAGAAAGACAAAATATAAAACAGTCCCTGCCTTCAAGGAGCTTACATTCATTCAAAGGATAAGAAAATTAAGGGCTTAATTGATAATAATTTTTAAATGTCAGTTGCAACCTGCTCCGGATTTATCTGCCCCTTTCCCAAAATGTTCATCCCACACCTCACCCACACCCATTCTATGTGTGTATGTGTGTGTATGATATACACACATACATACCTGTACTATATAAAATGAAAAAAGAGGCATACACATACACACACACACACACACACACACACACACATATATACTTGTGCTATATAAAATTTTAAAAAAGAGACAGAAAAACTCCAGCAGGCATTTTAAATGGTGTCTAAGGCTGGGGTTTCAAGGTGACTAGAGCTTCATTTCTCAACAAGCTGCATATACTCAATTTCTCTACGATGTGCTGATGCCAGATACCTTCAACCTCCCCATATACACACACACTATTCCCTTTTCAGCTTCCTTTTGTATATTTTCTCCCCGCCTCCCATTAGAATACAAGTTCCTTGAGGTTAGAGACTGTCTTTCTTTTTTGCCTGTGTTTCTAATACCAGTCCTTACATGGTATCTGGCACCAGCACATCGTAGAGAAATTGAGTATATGCAGCTTGTTGAGAAATGAAGCTCTAGTCACCTTGAAACCCCAGCCTTAGACACCATTTAAAATGCCTGCTGGAGTTTTTCTGTCTCTTTTTTAAAATTTTATATAGCACAAGTATATATGTGTGT
>NW_020951004.1:0-2349 GCF_900497805.2 Vombatus ursinus
TATGTGTCAGGTATTCTCAATTTATAGTTCTAGCAAAATGTCTGGGGCACTGACATTCATGACTCACCTTCATGGGCACATATCTAGTTTATGTCACAGGTAAAACACAAACCCAAGTCTAACTTACTGTCAGGCTGGTGCTCTACCTGTTATACCACTCTGACTCTCTAAAATAATAATAGCAAATAAAGTGTTTGTGATAAGCACTTTAAGAGAAATATAAATAAAACTATGGGAAAATAAACTTTCTTAATAATGAAATGACAATAAGTTAAGTGACTGAGAGGAAGCACAGAAAAGTGGAACTTACACTGGATTTGGACTCAGAGAAACTGCCTTTAAATACTGCTTCTGCCACTTAATATCTGTGTGACCTTGGGCAAGTCACTTAAATTCTTTGGGTCTCAGTTCCTCAAATATAAAATAAGGGGTTGGAATAGATGATTTTGAAGGTTCTTTCTACCTCTAAATTTATAATCCTCCACCTGAATTTCTCCCAAGCAAGAACACAGTCACAGAGCAAAAAAAGGATGAGCAACTGTTGACCCTAATATTAATTAGATTCCTAATATTTTTAATTGTCAATCAACTTATGTACATCATCATCCAGGCAAATGTGATTCTTATCTTTCAATTCAATTACATCATAAAGTGAAACTCAGTGGATATATGCCTGGATGATGATGTACATAAGTTGATTGACAATTAAAAATATTAGGAATCTAATTAATATTAGGGTCAACAGTTGCTCATCCTTTTTTTGCTCTGTGACTGTGTTCTTGCTTGGGAGAAATTCAGGTGGAGGATTATAAATTTAGAGGTAGAAAGAACCTTCAAAATCATCTATTCCAACCCCTTATTTTATATTTGAGGAACTGAGACCCAAAGAATTTAAGTGACTTGCCCAAGGTCACACAGATATTAAGTGGCAGAAGCAGTATTTAAAGGCAGTTTCTCTGAGTCCAAATCCAGTGTAAGTTCCACTTTTCTGTGCTTCCTCTCAGTCACTTAACTTATTGTCATTTCATTATTAAGAAAGTTTATTTTCCCATAGTTTTATTTATATTTCTCTTAAAGTGCTTATCACAAACACTTTATTTGCTATTATTATTTTAGAGAGTCAGAGTGGTATAACAGGTAGAGCACCAGCCTGACAGTAAGTTAGACTTGGGTTTGTGTTTTACCTGTGACATAAACTAGATATGTGCCCATGAAGGTGAGTCATGAATGTCAGTGCCCCAGACATTTTGCTAGAACTATAAATTGAGAATACCTGACACATAGTTAATGCTTAATAAATGCTTGTTGACTGGTCATTTTCTACCACAAGTTCCTTCTCTTTAATAATTTACTATGTCCTTCTAACTAATCTAAAATCATTTATTAAGCATTTATTATGTGTCACACAGCTGGGGGAAGTTATTGATCATGCATTCATTCAATGAGTAAATCATTTGTGTAAATCATGGTACTAGATGCTGAAAAAGGGGATAGGATATAGAGATTAATCAGATGTAGTCTTTACCCTTAACAGGCTTACAATCTAGTAGGGGCATTAAAACAGATCAGTGATTTCATGATAGATGTCTTGGTATGAAAACTTCCTCCAGCTGTGTGACACATAATAAATGCTTAATAAATGATTTTAGATTAGTTAGAAGGACATAGTAAATTATTAAAGAGAAGGAACTTGTGGTAGAAAATGACCAGTCAACAAGCATTTATTAAGCATTAACTATGTGTCAGGTATTCTCAATTTATAGTTCTAGCAAAATGTCTGGGGCACTGACATTCATGACTCACCTTCATGGGCACATATCTAGTTTATGTCACAGGTAAAACACAAACCCAAGTCTAACTTACTGTCAGGCTGGTGCTCTACCTGTTATACCACTCTGACTCTCTAAAATAATAATAGCAAATAAAGTGTTTGTGATAAGCACTTTAAGAGAAATATAAATAAAACTATGGGAAAATAAACTTTCTTAATAATGAAATGACAATAAGTTAAGTGACTGAGAGGAAGCACAGAAAAGTGGAACTTACACTGGATTTGGACTCAGAGAAACTGCCTTTAAATACTGCTTCTGCCACTTAATATCTGTGTGACCTTGGGCAAGTCACTTAAATTCTTTGGGTCTCAGTTCCTCAAATATAAAATAAGGGGTTGGAATAGATGATTTTGAAGGTTCTTTCTACCTCTAAATTTATAATCCTCCACCTGAATTTCTCCCAAGCAAGAACACAGTCACAGAGCAAAAAAAGGATGAGCAACTGTTGACCCTAATATTAATTAGATTCCTAATATTTTTAATTGTCAATCAACTTATGTACATCATCATCCAGGCA
>NW_020951005.1:0-1719 GCF_900497805.2 Vombatus ursinus
CTTAGCAGCACATTTTAAGAGGTCTGTTGGGAAATGCCCACCACTTCTCCTTCCACCTACTAACTTTGGGAATATAGCTGTAAATTGTAAGGGAAGTTAACAGGAAAAATCAGATATATGTTAGGGCAATACTATTATTCAATTAGAAGTGGTGGATGCTTGAACTGTGACTTATGTGTGGAGAATGGAGGTGGCCATGGTAACTCTCTTGTCGTCTTTATACCCTGTTTTCCTCTTTGAAGTATAGAATGGAGGTGCCCTGGTCCTCTCTGGGTTTGGGCTTTCCCAAATCCCTAGCTAGTCACCACCATGTACATATTGCTCCTCAGAGGTAAGGATAAGGTGAAAGTTGAGGGGTTGGAGATATGATATCAAGGCAGCAGGGGTGACATTTCCCTGTGTTGATATGCTTTTGTATTGTTCCTTTCAGTACAGTATCGTTTTTAAATGTAGAAAACATGGAAATCATCATGGAAATCCAGCTTCAGTTCCTGTGCGCTCTCTCTCTCTCTCTCCCTCTCCCCCTCCCTCTCCCTCCCTCTCCCTCTCTCCCCCTCCCTCCCTTCCTCCCTCTCTCCCTCAGACATTTAGCCTTTCAGGGTCTGCCTTGAATAGAAGTAGTTGTTATTTGAAAGAGGTGAGAGCATTCAGCCCCCAAAGCTCTGTACTGCTTGTAGAGGCCTGCATTATGAGACTGACCTTGGTTACGGTGTACTTGATCATTTCTTGCCTCTGTTTGCTTATTCTGTCCTCTCGATGCCCAGGTAAGCCTAGGCTCTGAGACTCCTCCAGTGGAGGGGGTTCTTCATAGATCAGCAGACTCCGGGATCTCACTGAGGACAGAATAAGCAAACAGAGGCAAGAAATGATCAAGTACACCGTAACCAAGGTCAGTCTCATAATGCAGGCCTCTACAAGCAGTACAGAGCTTTGGGGGCTGAATGCTCTCACCTCTTTCAAATAACAACTACTTCTATTCAAGGCAGACCCTGAAAGGCTAAATGTCTGAGGGAGAGAGGGAGGAAGGGAGGGAGGGGGAGAGAGGGAGAGGGAGGGAGAGGGAGGGGGAGAGGGAGAGAGAGAGAGAGAGCGCACAGGAACTGAAGCTGGATTTCCATGATGATTTCCATGTTTTCTACATTTAAAAACGATACTGTACTGAAAGGAACAATACAAAAGCATATCAACACAGGGAAATGTCACCCCTGCTGCCTTGATATCATATCTCCAACCCCTCAACTTTCACCTTATCCTTACCTCTGAGGAGCAATATGTACATGGTGGTGACTAGCTAGGGATTTGGGAAAGCCCAAACCCAGAGAGGACCAGGGCACCTCCATTCTATACTTCAAAGAGGAAAACAGGGTATAAAGACGACAAGAGAGTTACCATGGCCACCTCCATTCTCCACACATAAGTCACAGTTCAAGCATCCACCACTTCTAATTGAATAATAGTATTGCCCTAACATATATCTGATTTTTCCTGTTAACTTCCCTTACAATTTACAGCTATATTCCCAAAGTTAGTAGGTGGAAGGAGAAGTGGTGGGCATTTCCCAACAGACCTCTTAAAATGTGCTGCTAAGTTCTAAAAGTGATCAAAAGCATTCCAAGCAAGGGTGATGCTCTTGTACCATAATGACAAGATCACCACAGGAAGGAACAGCAGCTTAGCAGCACATTTTAAGAGGTCTGTTGGGAAATGCCCACCACTTCT
>NW_020951006.1:0-5391 GCF_900497805.2 Vombatus ursinus
CTCAGTGTTCAGAGGACCTGGATTCAAATTCTGTCTTTTATTGTTAGTGTGCCCTTGATCAAATCACTTACATGCCCACAGCCTCTGTTTTCTTATCTGTAAAATGAGTATCTGTTGTTGAGTCATTCCAGTTGTGTCTGACTCTCCATCCACCATTTGGGGTTTCCTTGGCAAAGATACTTGTGTGGTTTGCCATTTCCTTCTCTAGATCATTTTGAAGATAAGGAAACTGAAGCAAACGTGGTTAAGTGATTTGCCCAGGTAAGGTAAGGTAAGTAGATTTCCAGGGGGGTATTGAGTAATTTTTTTTTTTAAAGGGGGCAGTAAGCCAAGTAAGTTTGGGAACCTCTGTACCTGAGCCATGTTGGCTCTGAGTCTCCCCAAACTCATTCTTCAGCTCTAGGAAGTACTCAGCTCTTTTACTCTTCTGGTTGGAGGGCAGATACATGACCTGAATGGTTGTTGGGGAAGCAACTTCTGGAGGCTGTGTCAGATCCTTAGTGGCTGCCTGTATTGCCTCTGGGAGCTCCCACCATGGGCTTCAGGTTCAGGGGTGGCATCTAGTTCACTCTGTGCTTCCTGATAGCACCTTCTGGCCAGAGACACTGGCCCCATAGTGAGCTGTATCAAAGTCACATAGCTAGGTCTCAAGTAGGGCCCTGAGATCATTCTTCAAGGGAGGACTTGTTTTTTAAAGCTCCAGCAGATAGGGGTGGAATGTGTGATAGGAGCATTGAGAAGTGAAGAAGTCACCTTCTGAATGGAATGGGGTCTCACAGACACAGGTGATATGCACCGCATTCGTCCTGTAAAGATCATTGTACAGGTCACCAGCTAGCAATCTCCAGCTGCAATAGTCTGTCATCATTACTCCTCAAGAAATAGGGTTCATACTTTCTGTCCTGGACCTTGCATAGTCAGATGTCAGTCTCTTTCTTAGATCCTTGGGGATCTAAGTGTGTCCCACAGGGGTGTGAGGATCTCTCTTCCAGTATTTCATAGCAAAAAGCATGAGCCACCTTTCACAAAAATGAACAGCCATCACCATCACAATATTCACCCTGAATAACTAGTCACTGCTAGACCCCATGGCCTCTCTCTGATTTTGTTAACTTGGGCTCTAGAGCAGTCATCTTCAGCACTCCCTGACCGTTTCCTTACAGGGAAGCCTGGGCTGGCCTATTCAGAAAACATGGTGGCCAGTGGGAGCACTGGGAGTGGGAGAGGGTGGCAAGAGCTTACATTCTAATGCGAAAGACTACCCAAATAGAAGAATGATAACCAGTGAAGGAGTTATAGTATAGGAGGTCACTAAGTTTTTGTCTCAGTTTATACAAGGTCACTTCTTGCTCCTTGGGGTACTGGCTGTAAAATCCAGCCTAGACTCTGACTTCTGGATTTCTCTGGTCTACTCTCTTGACGTTTTGAAGCTCCAAGGTTCAGAGACTCCAATCCCTTTCACTTAAAAAAGGGAAAAGAGCAAAATCAAGGACAAGAATTGTTCACCAGGCCTCAGAGCAGGAGAAGGCCCCAAGGCTTTTTCCCCTTATATGATTTTTCACATGAGGAAAAGAGAAGCCAGAGGAGGCCTAGATATACTTTTTTTTTTCCCATGCAATTTTATTTTATGACAGAAAAGGAAAATGACAGACCTTTGGCTCTGCAGCCTACCAAAGAGCCTTCTGTCTAACACATAGTTATTTGACTAGAACCAGTTACAGAATGTCCACATGTGCTCCACAGTTTTTCCATGGCACTTCCCCTGCATGAGGCAGCTAGGTAGCACAATGGATAGAGTGCTGAGCCTGGAGTCAGGAGACCTGAATTCAAATGCAGACTCAGATACTTACTGCCTGTATGATCCTGGGTAAGTCACTAAACTTCTACCTGCTTCAGTTTCCTCAACTGTAAAATGGGGATAATAATAGCACCTACCTCACATGATTGTTGTGAAGATCAAATGAGATAATATTTATAAAGCACTTGATTACATAGTAGGCACTATATAAATGCTTTGTGAATCTTCCCCTGTTGCACATCAGTTCTAATTCTCTTAGATACAGCTCCCTAGCCTTTCAGTATGGAGAAATGCTATCCCAAGGGTTCTCTGCATGCACCAGACCCCCTCTGCAGTAGGCACAGAGGCAAGATGGTCAATGGACAGGGTCAAGATGAGGCTGCTTGGTCCAGGGTTATTCCCTCCCAGGCATGGCCTCTGGAGGTCTTGGTAAAAGAGGGAGAGTAAAGCACCAGTAGGATCAGGAGTGGCAGCAGGGTCTAGCACTTAGTAGGATATGTGTGTATGTATATGTGTATATGATAAATGCAAGTATGTATGCACATGGATTTGTATGAATAGATATCTGTGTAGCAAGTATATATAATACATGCATGGATGCATGATATAGACATGTATATTTATGCATGCATGTATACATAGTTTGCATATTTATATGTGTATGTATGTATTTATATTCCTATACATATACATGTGTATGTGGACATATGTATAGACACACACACACCCTTCCATTTAGGTGGACACATCATGACCACATAACCTGTATTTATGTAAGGTAGGGAGAAGGGTATCTCCCACCAGTTTTGAGTTATCCTTATGCTTTGAAAGGAAGATAGATAGATAGATATGTATGTATACATGTGTATGTATATATATGAGTGTGATATGAAATGTATTTTGTATAGTTATAGATATGTGTATGTATACATGTATATGTATGTTTATCTATCTATCTATCTTCCTTTCAAAGCATAAGGATAACTCAAAACTGGTGGGAGATACCCTTCTCCCTACCTTACATAAATACAGGTTATGTGGTCATGATGTGTCCACCTAAATGGAAGGGTGTGTGTGTGTCTATACATATGTCCACATACACATGTATATGTATAGGAATATAAATACATACATACACATATAAATATGCAAACTATGTATACATGCATGCATAAATATACATGTCTATATCATGCATCCATGCATGTATTATATATACTTACTACACAGATATCTATTCATACAAATCCATGTGCATACATACTTGCATTTATCATATACACATATACATACACACATATCCTACTAAGTGCTAGACCCTGCTGCCACTCCTGATCCTACTGGTGCTTTACTCTCCCTCTTTTACCAAGACCTCCAGAGGCCATGCCTGGGAGGGAATAACCCTGGACCAAGCAGCCTCATCTTGACCCTGTCCATTGACCATCTTGCCTCTGTGCCTACTGCAGAGGGGGTCTGGTGCATGCAGAGAACCCTTGGGATAGCATTTCTCCATACTGAAAGGCTAGGGAGCTGTATCTAAGAGAATTAGAACTGATGTGCAACAGGGGAAGATTCACAAAGCATTTATATAGTGCCTACTATGTAATCAAGTGCTTTATAAATATTATCTCATTTGATCTTCACAACAATCATGTGAGGTAGGTGCTATTATTATCCCCATTTTACAGTTGAGGAAACTGAAGCAGGTAGAAGTTTAGTGACTTACCCAGGATCATACAGGCAGTAAGTATCTGAGTCTGCATTTGAATTCAGGTCTCCTGACTCCAGGCTCAGCACTCTATCCATTGTGCTACCTAGCTGCCTCATGCAGGGGAAGTGCCATGGAAAAACTGTGGAGCACATGTGGACATTCTGTAACTGGTTCTAGTCAAATAACTATGTGTTAGACAGAAGGCTCTTTGGTAGGCTGCAGAGCCAAAGGTCTGTCATTTTCCTTTTCTGTCATAAAATAAAATTGCATGGGAAAAAAAAAAGTATATCTAGGCCTCCTCTGGCTTCTCTTTTCCTCATGTGAAAAATCATATAAGGGGAAAAAGCCTTGGGGCCTTCTCCTGCTCTGAGGCCTGGTGAACAATTCTTGTCCTTGATTTTGCTCTTTTCCCTTTTTTAAGTGAAAGAGATTGGAGTCTCTGAACCTTGGAGCTTCAAAACGTCAAGAGAGTAGACCAGAGAAATCCAGAAGTCAGAGTCTAGGCTGGATTTTACAGCCAGTACCCCAAGGAGCAAGAAGTGACCTTGTATAAACTGAGACAAAAACTTAGTGACCTCCTATACTATAACTCCTTCACTGGTTATCATTCTTCTATTTGGGTAGTCTTTCGCATTAGAATGTAAGCTCTTGCCACCCTCTCCCACTCCCAGTGCTCCCACTGGCCACCATGTTTTCTGAATAGGCCAGCCCAGGCTTCCCTGTAAGGAAACGGTCAGGGAGTGCTGAAGATGACTGCTCTAGAGCCCAAGTTAACAAAATCAGAGAGAGGCCATGGGGTCTAGCAGTGACTAGTTATTCAGGGTGAATATTGTGATGGTGGTGGCTGTTCATTTTTGTGAAAGGTGGCTCATGCTTTTTGCTATGAAATATTGGAAGAGAGATCCTCACACCCCTGTGGGACACACTTAGATCCTCAAGGATCTAAGAAAGAGACTGACATCTGACTATGCAAGGTCCAGGACAGAAAGTATGAACCCTATTTCTTGAGGAGTAATGATGACAGACTATTGAAGCTGGAGATTGCTAGCTGGTGACCTGTACAATGATCTTTACAGGACGAATGCGGTGCATATCACCTGTGTCTGTGAGACCCCATTCCATTCAGAAGGTGACTTCTTCACTTCTCAATGCTCCTATCACACATTCCACCCCTATCTGCTGGAGCTTTAAAAAACAAGTCCTCCCTTGAAGAATGATCTCAGGGCCCTACTTGAGACCTAGCTATGTGACTTTGATACAGCTCACTATGGGGCCAGTGTCTGTGGCCAGAAGGTGCTATCAGGAAGCACAGAGTGAACTAGATGCCACCCCTGAACCTGAAGCCCATGGTGGGAGCTCCCAGAGGCAATACAGGCAGCCACTAAGGATCTGACACAGCCTCCAGAAGTTGCTTCCCCAACAACCATTCAGGTCATGTATCTGCCCTCCAACCAGAAGAGTAAAAGAGCTGAGTACTTCCTAGAGCTGAAGAATGAGTTTGGGGAGACTCAGAGCCAACATGGCTCAGGTACAGAGGTTCCCAAACTTACTTGGCTTACTGCCCCCTTTAAAAAAAAAAATTACTCAATACCCCCCTGGAAATCTACTTACCTTACCTTACCTGGGCAAATCACTTAACCACGTTTGCTTCAGTTTCCTTATCTTCAAAATGATCTAGAGAAGGAAATGGCAAACCACACAAGTATCTTTGCCAAGGAAACCCCAAATGGTGGATGGAGAGTCAGACACAACTGGAATGACTCAACAACAGATACTCATTTTACAGATAAGAAAACAGAGGCTGTGGGCATGTAAGTGATTTGATCAAGGGCACACTAACAATAAAAGACAGAATTTGAATCCAGGTCCTCTGAACACTGAG
>NW_020951007.1:0-1394 GCF_900497805.2 Vombatus ursinus
ATGCATGGCCCTGTCTTCCCACCAAATCTTTCTTCCCCTGACATATCTAAGCAGAACCCACAAAAAGACAGAGTGAAACAAATTTCCAGCCAAAAACAGCCTGGATGGTTGATCGGAAAGGTATATCACGCTGGGTGGGGAGAGGAGCACAGTTTGGCATGGGCACACAGGCCGCAGCAACCCTGGAGCAGGCCTCAGAGGATCGAACCACTGGCAGCTGTGGCAGTTTCCAGACTTCTCAACCCCTGAATACCAAAGACAACTTAGAAGGTCAGTGGGAAAAGTCTGTTACTGCAGTGGTGAGAGAGGAGCTAGGTTTCAGTCGCAAGTTCTGAGCGTGGCCCGGGGTCGTGGCTTTTTCCTGAGCTTCCTGCCCACAGACTGAGGGGGAATCGAATGGCTGATCAGGGGGGGATTGCAGGGATCTCTTTGCCAGTGCTGAGGCAGGAATCTCTTGCTTTGCCCATGCTTGGATCTGGGTCACAGTTCTGAGGGGTGGTCCTGGGACGAGGAGGAACACTGGTGTGGTGGAGCTTGTTGTGGTGATGGAGAGAAAACACATCACCCCTTATCATACCACCTTGGAAGAACTGAAAATTTACAGGTCCCTAGAAGTACCTCTGAAAAGAGCTGTACAAACCCCCAAAGCTTGGGACAGTACACTCTTCACATTGGAAGCAGACTTTTATCTTAACAAAGAGTTTAAAACTCGAAATCTAGAGAGTTGAAAGCAGAGCCAAGAGAGGAAAAAATATTAATTAGTGTGAATTTTTCTCTTATATTAAATATAAACCTACTTCTTTGTACCTTTTTGTCATTGGTATTTCTACCCTCAAAGCCAAGCAATTCAATTTTTTCATGTTTGTTGTTTGTCCTTCTTTCTCAAAGAGGACCATGACATCAGGAAGATGATGCCATGACTTGCAAGTGAATTGGGTTTAAGTGAGGGAGGGCTGTGCAAAGTCACTAGCCTCACTTTTTCCTCTGGAGCCATCTGGGGCCAGTGGCAAGATCAGGACTCCTGGAGATGGCCCCCTTTTCACATGACAGTCCTTAGAATACCTAGAGACTGCTATCTTCCCTTTCCTTCCCACCTCCCAGTCTTCTCTTCTCCAGGCTAAACACCCCAAGTTTCTTTGGTAGATTCTTGTCAACCATAGTTTCCAGTGCCCTTACTAGCCTGATCTGCTTCCTCTGGAGTAGGGATTCTTAACTTGGGGTCCATGAACTTGTTTTGAAAAATATTTTGATGACCATATTTCAATATAATTAAGTTTCTTTCGTAGTTCTATGTATTTCATTTTATGCATTTAGAAACATTCTGAGAGGGGCGCCATGTTGTTTGCCAGGCTGTCGAAGGGCTCCACAACCAAAAAAAGACAGAAAATTTCTGT
>NW_020951008.1:0-1310 GCF_900497805.2 Vombatus ursinus
AGGGACCTTCAAAAATCATCCAATCCCATCCCCTCATTTTACAGATGGGGATACCCAAGGTCATACAACTAGATGGTGGTAGAGACAGAACCCATTCCTGAGTCCCTCACTCCACTATAACGTGGTGAAAGAATGATAACAGTGGGCACTCAGGGAGAACAATGCTGACAGATGGGAGGAGGTGACTATGGGTCTTCCCTACTGGGCTAGGAAGCAAAGTAGCCCAATGTGTACCCTTCCATTGACCACTCTATAGTCCTTGCTGTAAGGCTGAGGGGGTTGGGCGGTGGAGAGGATTAGGTAGACCAAATTCTTGCCCCTGGCTAAAGGGAAGGAAGAAAACTCATGCTGGAGCTGGGGAATGTTTGTATATTGTCAGTGAACTTTACTTTGAATCAAAGAACCAAAACCAAAGGTCCTTGGAGATTCCTTTAGTGAAGTTGTGTCCATGAAAACAGGATAAAGTCACTTCCTCTGTCTGAGCACAGAGCTCAGAGCTAGGTGGGGGAGGAGCTAGGAAGGGCAAGCAGGAGAGGCAGAAGCTCCTGTCTTGGGGTGGGAAGGGGTGGGGGAGATGAGCGTAGTTGAAATAAGGGAGATGACCAGGGTTTTCCAAACCCCATTACTTCAGGGCATCCAGATGGGTACAGACTTGTTCAAAGACGCTTTCCACTGAGCCTTCAGCATTGATCTGTGGGAAGACAGAAGGGTCGTTAGACTGACCTTGGAAACCCCGGGTGGGTAGAACTGGTGACCTTGAAGGACTTCGGCTCTGCTATTTACCTTGGCGAAGGCCTCTGATTCTCTGAACCTGCATTTTCTCAATTTGTAAAATGAGGGGAGGTTGGACCTCTGATCATCTGATCCTATTATAGCCATATAATGGGGGCTAACCCATTGGTCCACATCCGTACTCCACCCCACCCATATCTGGGATGTGAGACAAACGAGGGATTTAGGTTTGATATCAGAAAGAGCTTCTGTCTATGTGAGGGAAGTCTATGGAAGGAAGATGGTGAACCTCTTTTTCTAGACACAATATTAGTCAGGGATACAGTCAGGACAAGGGACTAAATGATCTTTTTAACTTGAGGCTTTGAAGACTTGGGTAGTGTAGGTCACAATGACAAAACCCAATGCCCTGGAAAGAAGCTTTCAGGGCCTGCAGTCAAGAGGCCCAGACCCAAATTCGGGTTCTGCTACTCACTTAACTAGGTGACCCTAGGTCAATTACTTAATTTCTTTGAGTTTCAGTTTCCCCCACTGTAAAATGAGGGGGTTAGATTAGATGACCTCTGTAAGATTAGAGC
>NW_020951009.1:0-1310 GCF_900497805.2 Vombatus ursinus
GCTCTAATCTTACAGAGGTCATCTAATCTAACCCCCTCATTTTACAGTGGGGGAAACTGAAACTCAAAGAAATTAAGTAATTGACCTAGGGTCACCTAGTTAAGTGAGTAGCAGAACCCGAATTTGGGTCTGGGCCTCTTGACTGCAGGCCCTGAAAGCTTCTTTCCAGGGCATTGGGTTTTGTCATTGTGACCTACACTACCCAAGTCTTCAAAGCCTCAAGTTAAAAAGATCATTTAGTCCCTTGTCCTGACTGTATCCCTGACTAATATTGTGTCTAGAAAAAGAGGTTCACCATCTTCCTTCCATAGACTTCCCTCACATAGACAGAAGCTCTTTCTGATATCAAACCTAAATCCCTCGTTTGTCTCACATCCCAGATATGGGTGGGGTGGAGTACGGATGTGGACCAATGGGTTAGCCCCCATTATATGGCTATAATAGGATCAGATGATCAGAGGTCCAACCTCCCCTCATTTTACAAATTGAGAAAATGCAGGTTCAGAGAATCAGAGGCCTTCGCCAAGGTAAATAGCAGAGCCGAAGTCCTTCAAGGTCACCAGTTCTACCCACCCGGGGTTTCCAAGGTCAGTCTAACGACCCTTCTGTCTTCCCACAGATCAATGCTGAAGGCTCAGTGGAAAGCGTCTTTGAACAAGTCTGTACCCATCTGGATGCCCTGAAGTAATGGGGTTTGGAAAACCCTGGTCATCTCCCTTATTTCAACTACGCTCATCTCCCCCACCCCTTCCCACCCCAAGACAGGAGCTTCTGCCTCTCCTGCTTGCCCTTCCTAGCTCCTCCCCCACCTAGCTCTGAGCTCTGTGCTCAGACAGAGGAAGTGACTTTATCCTGTTTTCATGGACACAACTTCACTAAAGGAATCTCCAAGGACCTTTGGTTTTGGTTCTTTGATTCAAAGTAAAGTTCACTGACAATATACAAACATTCCCCAGCTCCAGCATGAGTTTTCTTCCTTCCCTTTAGCCAGGGGCAAGAATTTGGTCTACCTAATCCTCTCCACCGCCCAACCCCCTCAGCCTTACAGCAAGGACTATAGAGTGGTCAATGGAAGGGTACACATTGGGCTACTTTGCTTCCTAGCCCAGTAGGGAAGACCCATAGTCACCTCCTCCCATCTGTCAGCATTGTTCTCCCTGAGTGCCCACTGTTATCATTCTTTCACCACGTTATAGTGGAGTGAGGGACTCAGGAATGGGTTCTGTCTCTACCACCATCTAGTTGTATGACCTTGGGTATCCCCATCTGTAAAATGAGGGGATGGGATTGGATGATTTTTGAAGGTCCCT
>NW_020951010.1:0-1175 GCF_900497805.2 Vombatus ursinus
GTCTGGTTAAATGGGGATTTCATAGGTGTAGGGAACTCCCAGGGGAAAAAACTCTCTCCACGAGTATAAGTTGGCACGTTTTCTGTAGCTTTTCATCTTTGAATATTGAAGGGTTGAATGCCTTGTTTGGGGTTACAAAGCCAGGATGTGTCAGAGGCAGCTCTTGAACCTAGGTCTTTTTGACTCCTGAGACTGGCTGTCTATCTCTGTTGTTCCTAATACTAGTTAAATGTGAATATAAAACAGTTATCCAAGATGTTGTATCATGATGTGAATGATGCTGTGCAAGTTCTAATCAGACAGTCAGGGCAGGGTGGGGAGATGTTGATGGGGAGGCAGGGTCTGGAGAATGTCTTTTAGTCAGAATGCCTGACAAGATATCAGCATACCTTTGAAGGACAAAAACTTGCACAGCATCATTCACATCATGATACAACATCTTGGATAACTGTTTTATATTCACATTTAACTAGTATTAGGAACAACAGAGATAGACAGCCAGTCTCAGGAGTCAAAAAGACCTAGGTTCAAGAGCTGCCTCTGACACATCCTGGCTTTGTAACCCCAAACAAGGCATTCAACCCTTCAATATTCAAAGATGAAAAGCTACAGAAAACGTGCCAACTTATACTCGTGGAGAGAGTTTTTTCCCCTGGGAGTTCCCTACACCTATGAAATCCCCATTTAACCAGACTATTTCTCACATATGCATATGTGTGTGTGTGTGGGTGCATGGCACTGTGCTCATCTCTATGTGGAATACAGGGTATATATAACTTACCCCATTGTGCCCTTGAAATGCTCGCCATCTGGTTGACTTGGAAAGACATGATTTTACACACACGCACACACACACACACACACATATGCATATGTGAGAAATAGTCTGGTTAAATGGGGATTTCATAGGTGTAGGGAACTCCCAGGGGAAAAAACTCTCTCCACGAGTATAAGTTGGCACGTTTTCTGTAGCTTTTCATCTTTGAATATTGAAGGGTTGAATGCCTTGTTTGGGGTTACAAAGCCAGGATGTGTCAGAGGCAGCTCTTGAACCTAGGTCTTTTTGACTCCTGAGACTGGCTGTCTATCTCTGTTGTTCCTAATACTAGTTAAATGTGAATATAAAACAGTTATCCAAGATGTTGTATCATGATGTGAATGATGCTGTGCAAGTT
>NW_020951011.1:0-5196 GCF_900497805.2 Vombatus ursinus
ACTTTTCCTCTATAATGGGACAAATCTAAACTATATACAAAGAAATAATTTTTTTTTTTCCCTGTTAGAAATGATTTGTGAGTATTGAAGGGAAAAAAAAAGACTACACAAAATTAATTGGGATATATGAGTGGATCAGAAATAGTTCAAGGACATTCAGTAAATATTACCAAAAAGCAGAATGAAAAGAAGAGAGGTAATGCCAAGATTACAAACCTACTAAGACCTAGGGGAATTTCAACAAAACACTTTCATGAAAGACTTGAACTCTACTCTAGTTGTTCCTTTCATACTAAAATGCTCCTAAATGGTCTTCAGAAAACCAAGTAAACTTAAGAATTAAGAAGTCTTATCAATTGAAGTGTATGTGTTTGCACAGGACAGAGAGCAAAGGATTCAGGGACTAAAAAATGTTGTGTGAGCACAAGAAGACATAGTGAGGCAACAATGCATGTAGTCTGGGTGGTTTAAGGCTCCTACATTTTCCTTCTCTTTGATTCATGAACCTGATTGTCAGTTATTTTTGGAGGGACTTAAGTGGTATATATGTCCCTTAAGTATCTGTTGGGATCCATTACCATGCATGTGTGCTGCTCCAAATAACAAGCTACCAAGCACAGCACATATCTGAAAGGAAAGCTGAGCAAGGATGAGTTTTGGGACAGATGTTGCCTAAGAGCTCCATGTTGAATTCTCTCAGCTAAGCTCATTCCCTGGACCCTTGGGAGACATGCCTGGCTGCAGGAATGGAGACACTATATCAAGGTTAGATCAAGGTATATCCTTATTCTCTGAGGAAGAAAAAAATCACACACTGAAAAGTTCAAAATCATGGGATTGGATCATGGGATCTTAGAACTAAAAGTTTTGGATTTTAGAAAAACTTTTATTTTGGGAACAAAACTTCTACAGATTTCCCCATTCCCTCATTTTCCAATTAATCTACCAAATTCTATTTGTGAATGTGATAAGGTTGCTATATGATTCATAGAACACAGTCGGAAGATATCTTAAAGAAGGTCATCCCATTTAATTCTCAGTCTCAGGACAAGATTTATCAAAACCATCTTAGACAGATGAAATCCACTCCACAATGTACCTAGATGTTATTAGATACTTCTAGCTATCAGCATTGATCTACTGAAATGCTGAAATGCTGAAATGCCATCAGCATTGAGATCTTGAAAGACAAAGATTTTGCCTTCTCCCCAGTCTTCTCCAGCTCTTAAAGTACATGATAGGGATTCAAACTGATATTACTAATGTTACATACAGGGTGTTGTCTCAATTCTTTTTGATCAAGGGTGTAAGTACTAGAAATAATTCCTAGGAGTCACCAACTTCCCTACTTTTCCATCCCCTTTGGAAATCTTTAAGATACAGTAATACAGGGATAAATGTGTTTGTGTGTATATGAGTGTGTATACATACAAATGTGATGTACAAATATAGACTAATATAGATAGATGAATATATAGATGATGACAATTCAGTTCAATTCAATCCAATAAATATTTATTAAAAGCCTACTATGTGCCTACTATAATGCTAAGCACTGGAGATGCAAAAAAAAAGGCAAAAGACTGTCCCTGCCCTTGGGATACAAAAAGAGCAAAAGATAGTCCCTGACCTCAAAGACCTTAAAATCTAATGGATGATGAGAATGATGACAATGATAATGATAGATAGCTAGATAGACAGGTAAATAGATAGATCGATCAGCCTAGCTGATGTGAAGGGAGATAAAGAATGAGGAGAAAACAAAATCCTTGGGAAGTAGAGACAGAATCTTAAGGCACAAATACCCAGATGTTGAGATAGAAGAGAAATAATAATCAATTATTCACTGACCATGAACTTTCCTAGTGTGGAAAGCAGAGACCCATTTGACTGAGTCAAGAAAGGATCATTCCCATACTGGAGAATGATCTGTTCTAATAAAGAATTAAAAAGTGGAAAATTTTTAGGAAAACTAATATTTTTTAGATGCCTGACCTTATAGTGTTCCACAATTGACCTCTCCCTTCTGCAAAGAAGGCAAGGAAGTGTTGAAGATACTTTCAATGTAGTTCTGAGCCTTTATTGTGTCCTGGACCCCTTTGTCAGTCTGGTGAAGCCCACGGACCTCTTCTCAGTATAATGTTTTAAATTATTGAAAGAACTGCTACACTGGAGATTAGTGAAAATAACGAGACTACTTTTTTTCACATCTAAATTCATGTACTCCCTGAAATCTGTCCACCAAGTAGAATCCAGGTTAAAGATTCCTAATGAAGAGGGTAAGGTTCTGAGAGTTGGTTATAAAACAAAGAAAGGTTTAAATCAGCTGGAAACCCCTTGCCCCCAATGGCAAGAAAGAGATGTAACATTGACAATTGAGATACCACTGTAATTGCTAAGTGATTGCTTACATGATATAAGGTGACAGACCCACAGCCTACAGAACAGATCCTCACTGATGCCTGAAGTTCCACTGTTAGAAACTGATTCTTCTGTTTTAAGTAAAAGATTAAGGTAACAGGGATTCTTCAGCGTTAAGCATTGTCCTCTCCTGTCAGAGAGGAAAGGTTTAGGATAAACACATTTATCAGGTTTCATGTATTACCCTTTCCAGAAATGTCTGCATTTTAAACAGAAGCTGACAGGAGAGGACAATGCTTAACGCTGAAGAATCCCTGTTACCTTAATCTTTTACTTAAAACAGAAGAATCAGTTTCTAACAGTGGAACTTCAGGCATCAGTGAGGATCTGTTCTGTAGGCTGTGGGTCTGTCACCTTATATCATGTAAGCAATCACTTAGCAATTACAGTGGTATCTCAATTGTCAATGTTACATCTCTTTCTTGCCATTGGGGGCAAGGGGTTTCCAGCTGATTTAAACCTTTCTTTGTTTTATAACCAACTCTCAGAACCTTACCCTCTTCATTAGGAATCTTTAACCTGGATTCTACTTGGTGGACAGATTTCAGGGAGTACATGAATTTAGATGTGAAAAAAAGTAGTCTCGTTATTTTCACTAATCTCCAGTGTAGCAGTTCTTTCAATAATTTAAAACATTATACTGAGAAGAGGTCCGTGGGCTTCACCAGACTGACAAAGGGGTCCAGGACACAATAAAGGCTCAGAACTACATTGAAAGTATCTTCAACACTTCCTTGCCTTCTTTGCAGAAGGGAGAGGTCAATTGTGGAACACTATAAGGTCAGGCATCTAAAAAATATTAGTTTTCCTAAAAATTTTCCACTTTTTAATTCTTTATTAGAACAGATCATTCTCCAGTATGGGAATGATCCTTTCTTGACTCAGTCAAATGGGTCTCTGCTTTCCACACTAGGAAAGTTCATGGTCAGTGAATAATTGATTATTATTTCTCTTCTATCTCAACATCTGGGTATTTGTGCCTTAAGATTCTGTCTCTACTTCCCAAGGATTTTGTTTTCTCCTCATTCTTTATCTCCCTTCACATCAGCTAGGCTGATCGATCTATCTATTTACCTGTCTATCTAGCTATCTATCATTATCATTGTCATCATTCTCATCATCCATTAGATTTTAAGGTCTTTGAGGTCAGGGACTATCTTTTGCTCTTTTTGTATCCCAAGGGCAGGGACAGTCTTTTGCCTTTTTTTTTGCATCTCCAGTGCTTAGCATTATAGTAGGCACATAGTAGGCTTTTAATAAATATTTATTGGATTGAATTGAACTGAATTGTCATCATCTATATATTCATCTATCTATATTAGTCTATATTTGTACATCACATTTGTATGTATACACACTCATATACACACAAACACATTTATCCCTGTATTACTGTATCTTAAAGATTTCCAAAGGGGATGGAAAAGTAGGGAAGTTGGTGACTCCTAGGAATTATTTCTAGTACTTACACCCTTGATCAAAAAGAATTGAGACAACACCCTGTATGTAACATTAGTAATATCAGTTTGAATCCCTATCATGTACTTTAAGAGCTGGAGAAGACTGGGGAGAAGGCAAAATCTTTGTCTTTCAAGATCTCAATGCTGATGGCATTTCAGCATTTCAGCATTTCAGTAGATCAATGCTGATAGCTAGAAGTATCTAATAACATCTAGGTACATTGTGGAGTGGATTTCATCTGTCTAAGATGGTTTTGATAAATCTTGTCCTGAGACTGAGAATTAAATGGGATGACCTTCTTTAAGATATCTTCCGACTGTGTTCTATGAATCATATAGCAACCTTATCACATTCACAAATAGAATTTGGTAGATTAATTGGAAAATGAGGGAATGGGGAAATCTGTAGAAGTTTTGTTCCCAAAATAAAAGTTTTTCTAAAATCCAAAACTTTTAGTTCTAAGATCCCATGATCCAATCCCATGATTTTGAACTTTTCAGTGTGTGATTTTTTTCTTCCTCAGAGAATAAGGATATACCTTGATCTAACCTTGATATAGTGTCTCCATTCCTGCAGCCAGGCATGTCTCCCAAGGGTCCAGGGAATGAGCTTAGCTGAGAGAATTCAACATGGAGCTCTTAGGCAACATCTGTCCCAAAACTCATCCTTGCTCAGCTTTCCTTTCAGATATGTGCTGTGCTTGGTAGCTTGTTATTTGGAGCAGCACACATGCATGGTAATGGATCCCAACAGATACTTAAGGGACATATATACCACTTAAGTCCCTCCAAAAATAACTGACAATCAGGTTCATGAATCAAAGAGAAGGAAAATGTAGGAGCCTTAAACCACCCAGACTACATGCATTGTTGCCTCACTATGTCTTCTTGTGCTCACACAACATTTTTTAGTCCCTGAATCCTTTGCTCTCTGTCCTGTGCAAACACATACACTTCAATTGATAAGACTTCTTAATTCTTAAGTTTACTTGGTTTTCTGAAGACCATTTAGGAGCATTTTAGTATGAAAGGAACAACTAGAGTAGAGTTCAAGTCTTTCATGAAAGTGTTTTGTTGAAATTCCCCTAGGTCTTAGTAGGTTTGTAATCTTGGCATTACCTCTCTTCTTTTCATTCTGCTTTTTGGTAATATTTACTGAATGTCCTTGAACTATTTCTGATCCACTCATATATCCCAATTAATTTTGTGTAGTCTTTTTTTTTCCCTTCAATACTCACAAATCATTTCTAACAGGGAAAAAAAAAAATTATTTCTTTGTATATAGTTTAGATTTGTCCCATTATAGAGGAAAAGT
>NW_020951012.1:0-2375 GCF_900497805.2 Vombatus ursinus
CTAGTTAGATGTTGACTGCCCTAACACAAAGACACGTATGCACCACTGCCCTAGAAATCAATTTAATTTTGCATTGTTGTTTTCAGGGCAAAGCATAGCCCATTACCCAGTTTTGGGCAGCAATTCCAAAGTGGTGAGGAGTGGTCACAATCACGAGAGCAGGGGCTGTATATATGTATATATGCGTGTAGACATACCTATACAAATAGATGTGTGTTGTTTGCATATGTACCCATATGGATATGTATGTATATACACACAATTACACATACACATACATAGTATGTAAAAAGATATAATGCCTGATAACCCACTTGTAGAAAGAAGAGTAAAAGTACCTCACAACAACACAATTCATTTTCATAATTATAAACTTCTTGTTGGCAGGGATTGTATTTTTCATTTTTATAAATATTGATAAATCAACATCCATTGATTAAGTGGCTGTTATGAGCTTGATGATATGCTAGACACTGGAGATATAAAACAAAAGTGAAATAATCCTGCACACGGAGCAGGTGCTTAATAAATGCTTGTTCCCTCCCTGTTTAATCATTCTGATCAGGTTACTATTTCTCATATAGCATTCCATTTCCCAAGTCTATGCCCTTGCATGGGTCCATCCTCATGCATGGAAGTCATTCCCCTTCACCTCTGCCTTTTAGACTTCGTAATTTCCTTTAAGACCCAGATCAAATGTCTCTATCTTCATGTAAGCATTCCTGATCCCCCAGCTTCTAATATTCCTCCCCAAATAATTTTATATTGACAAGAAAGTGCCTAGTCATACTGATCCTAGACCCTGCATGCCCCTTCCCATCTAGGTCGTTTTCATTAGAAAGGTAGAAATTGCAGTCTCCCTTAGATATGGTATAGACCAAATCCTAGATCACATGTTAATCCATGCTACCAATACCATACTTATATTGCACTTACATGCTTATGATTGTTTTCAAAGAGTACAAAACTAATGCCTTTTATGATGTTTTTAATTTTCCTTTGTCCCATCCTCCCTCATTCCCTTTGTCTCCTTCCCTCCCTCCTACTCTTCCTCCCTCCCTATCTCCCTTGCTTCTTTCTAACCTTCCTTCCTCCCTCCCTCCCTTCCTTCCCCTCTTCCTTTCCTTCCTTTTTTCCTTTCTTCCTTTTTTTCTCCATAGATTATGATTATTTGCTAGCAAAATTCTTTGCAAGACAAGTAATTCAGAGTAGAAGCATGCCATGACTGTGCAATCACCATTGTCCAAGTGTCAAGGCAAATGATTTGTTTGGAGCCTAATTAGTCAGCTAGGTGGCATGATGGCTTGAGGATTGGGCCTGAAGTTAGAAAGTCCTAGGTTTAAATCCAGCTCCAGACCATTACCTCTGCAGTCCTGGGCAATTCTCTTAACCTTTGTTTTTTTTCAGCTTCCTTAACTGTTAAATGGGAATGCTAATAGAACTTACTTTGCAAGGTTGTTGTAAGGAATAAATGAGTTAATTTTTTAAAGTGCTTAGCAACATGCCTGGCACATAGTAGGCACTTTGTTGGTTTCTGTCCTTCATTCTTGAAGAGGACCAAAATGATATCACTATGTTGGGATCAAGGCATGGTGTGTCCAACTGTGGCTGATCAGAACAAATGAGCTCAGAAAGCCCTACTACAAGTCAAACACAAATAGTCCACATGAACATTTGGAGAGGAGATGTTTCTAAATTTGCATGTCTCATGTTTCCGTTGAGCTACTGCAATTTTGCTTTGTTCATAGAACATAGCAACTTCTTTGGTGCAGGAATGACACGCTGGGTAGTCGTGTGCCAGTGTTTCCCATGTCTCACAATTGATTCCAAAGTTCTTCAGAGAGACCTTGAAATGTCCTTATATTGATTTTTCTGACTAACATGTGAGTGCTTGCTTTGTGTGAGTTCTCCATAAAATAGTCTTTTGGAAAATGTATGTTTGCAATTTGTACAACATGGCAGCCTATCAGAATTTTGCTCTCTGCAGTAGAGTTTGAATGCTTGACAGTTCAGCTTGAGAAAGGACCTCAGTGTCTGGTACCTTATCTTGCCAGGTGATCTTCAGAATCTTCCTAAGATGATTCAAATGGAAGCAATTCAATTTCCTGGCACGGTGCTGGTATACTGTCCATGTTTCATAGGCATACCAATGAGGTCAGCACAATGGCTCTGTAGACCTTCAGTTTGGTAAGCAGTCTAATACCTCTTCTCTCTCATACTTTCCTTCAGGGCCTCACAAACACTGAGCTGGTTTTGACAATGCGTGAGTCAACTTCATCATCTATGTACACACCCCTGCAAAGTATACTGCCAAGGTCAGTGAACTTCTCCACAGCATTCAAAACTTCTCCATTTGCTGTAACCAATGGTTCCAC
>NW_020951013.1:0-2469 GCF_900497805.2 Vombatus ursinus
CATAAACCTTTGGGATTTGACATTAGAACCCATCCTCTTTCTTCATCTCAACATCCTTGGGTAGCTAATACATTTTGCTGCTACAGTACTTCTGCCTTCACATTTCCCTGGAGAACTACAGTAATTGATTGTCAGCAGGAAGATATTTAGTCATAACTATAAAATGGTTGCCCAAGAAAAAGAATTGGTGATTTGTGTAATTGAATAATATCAGCAATATCTCTCTCAGGGAAGATTCAACTTCTATAGTAAAAATGAAATTACTATATCCCTTTCTGTTGAGGAGAAGGAGTGTTTTTATTGCCCTATTTCTTTCACTAGGCTCTTTGCTATTGAAATCAGAAACGTAGTCCTGGATCTTTTGTCTCTTATGCTTGGGACCATTGTGGATCTGGCTGATAGCTAGGAATATTGTTTTTCCAAACTGTACCTGTCATCGTCCAATCTGTAATAACAAAGTAAGCAAGCAAGCTTGCACCCATCCTTATGTCCCAGGAAATGCAATCTCACTTCAACTAAAGTTCAGAGGAGGCCAAAGGGAATGCCTGAAGAAGGAAGCTACTGACCTTTGTTTTAACCCCTCCTGCAATTTTTCAAGTTTTGATTAAACTTTAGTAAGCCTCAAATGGAAGAATCCAGTTCAGGCCCCAAGATACCAAGCCCACCATTGGAGTCTGACTGTTTTGTGTTTTATCTGGCTAGCTGTGCTGGCCATTAGTAAGAAAGAAATTTGATGCTTCTGTCATCCCTATATAGTAAGAGGCTGATGAAAATGCTAGGTCCTGGGGATTAAAGAAGAAAATGACAACTGAACATACAAAATAGGCCTGAAGATGATAGGTGGAATAGTGCAATAATCTATTATCTTGGATAGAAATTTTGCTCATTAGTGCGGCAGGGATCCGGCACTAGGTCTTTAAATATTTCTCTTGAAGGTTGAAATGGCTGTAATGCTCCCTTTTCCAAGTGACATTGTCATCTAACACCTGGTCCTGAGCTGTAGCAGTAACAAGGCATTTATTTGGGTTTGTTTACAGTGAAAATGATGAAAGAAGTCAACTGACCCAAGGAACCATGTATTGTGAATATTCTAAGTAAAACACAGAGCAAGAAATGGAGGTGATGCAGAATGGTGGAAAGAGTGTTAGATAAGTAGTCAGAGGTTCTTAGTTATGTCCAACTCTTTGTGACCCTGTTTGGGGTTTTCTTGGGAAAGACGCTGGAATGGTTTGCTATTTCCCTCTCCAGCGCACTTGAGGTATGAGGAAACTGAAGCAAACAGGGTTAGATGACTTGCCCAAAGTCACACAGCTAGTAAATGTCCGACGCCAGATTTGAACTCAGGAAAATGAATTTTCCTGACTCCGGGTCCGGCGCTCTTTTCACTGTGCTGCCTAGCTGCCCTCAGGGAGTCGGAGGACCTGCGTTCAAATACCAGTTATGCTGGTATGCTGTCTAAGTGATCTTCAGCATAATTTCTCTGGGTTTCAGCTTCCTCATTGGTAAAATGTGGGGATGTATTAGTTGCTAAGGTCCTTTTTAACTTTAAATTTGTGATCCTAATTAATAATGGGGATAGCTTGAAATAGTAAAATGCTTGGTGTTTGAAACTACATTCAGCATAGTGCCTGGCACATAGTAGGCACTTAATAAATGTTTATTGAATGAATTAAGCAGCTAGTTGGTTTGTTGGGTAAAACCCTGGACCTGGAGCCAGGAAGACCTGAGTTCAAATGTGGATTCAGAAACTTACTAGCTGTGTGACCCTGGGCAAGTCACTTAACCCTGTTTGCCTCAATTTCCTCATCTGTAAAAGCAGATAATAATAGCCCCTGACTCCCAGGGTTGTTTGAAGATCAAACAAGATGATATCTGTAAATTGCTTTGCAAACCTTAAAAGTGCTATATAAATACTAGCTAAGAAAATGGTGGTATCTTTTGGAATAACTCTTCTGAGTGAGGGTTTCAAGGTAGAGGGGTGTAGAAATATCAGTAGATTTGGCATTAGAGGCATAGATTTGAACTCCAGATCTGCTGCCTACCACTTCTGTGACTTTGGGCAAGTCTTTACCTCTCAGTGCTTTAGTTTTTACATATGTAAAATGAGGGTATTAGATAGGATGATTTCTAGAATCTCTTTACAGCGTTAAACGCTATAGAATAGGGGCTGGATCTGTGATTTCACTGGTGTAGAGAACTCCTGAGTGAGGCAACCCCATCTACCAATGTAGATTGACGCTTTCTCTACAATTCAGAATCTTTGAGAGTTAAATGACTTCCTTGGGATCACACAATGAATATATGTGAGAGAGGGGACTCCTGCAATTTTTCAAGTTTAATATTGCTAGCTACCTCAGAAGTACCAGACTTGGGATGAAATCTCCCTGGTATTTTATAAAATGATTTAATGGTACCATCAGTCATGTACTCCTGTAGGTGTCTTTCCTGTAGGCATCAAAGGAACCATAT
>NW_020951014.1:0-1193 GCF_900497805.2 Vombatus ursinus
TGCTGTATATATAGTATACATATTAATGCATATGTATACTATATATATGTATAACGAACATAGCTGTTTTTAATATTTTAAAAGTACTGAATAGGGTTTTTAGTCTTTCTTTCCAAAAGTATTGAATTCAGTTGCTTTTTACTTATGTGTTCCTCAATCAACTTAATTTTTTTCTGTGTTAGTACTCATGGGAAAGAAAAGAAAAATGTTCACCCTGGTAGTATACTTTTGCTTTAGATAACCTTTAAAATATTGAACATAATGTCTTAGATTGAAAGAGATCTCATAAGTCATTTGGCCAATTCTTTATTTTATTGGAAAACCTTCAAGTCAGATTATCACAGACTCATAAGCATTTATCTTATTCCTAAGGATTTATTAGAAACATTTAAAGGGGAAAAAGACATTGCAACTTAATCCAATATAAGCATGGGAGTATGAAAAGAGTGCTGGTTTTTGAGTCCCAGTACCTAGGTACAGATCCCACCCCTATTACTTACCTATTTTAGTTGAGGCAGGTTACTTAACCTCAATGGGCCTATGTCTTTTCATTATAAAATGAGGTGGTTGGGCTAGATGATCTCTGCATTCTTTTCCAGTTCTTTGTGAATGATCATATAGCCTAACCACCTCATTTTATAATGAAAAGACATAGGCCCATTGAGGTTAAGTAACCTGCCTCAACTAAAATAGGTAAGTAATAGGGGTGGGATCTGTACCTAGGTACTGGGACTCAAAAACCAGCACTCTTTTCATACTCCCATGCTTATATTGGATTAAGTTGCAATGTCTTTTTCCCCTTTAAATGTTTCTAATAAATCCTTAGGAATAAGATAAATGCTTATGAGTCTGTGATAATCTGACTTGAAGGTTTTCCAATAAAATAAAGAATTGGCCAAATGACTTATGAGATCTCTTTCAATCTAAGACATTATGTTCAATATTTTAAAGGTTATCTAAAGCAAAAGTATACTACCAGGGTGAACATTTTTCTTTTCTTTCCCATGAGTACTAACACAGAAAAAAATTAAGTTGATTGAGGAACACATAAGTAAAAAGCAACTGAATTCAATACTTTTGGAAAGAAAGACTAAAAACCCTATTCAGTACTTTTAAAATATTAAAAACAGCTATGTTCGTTATACATATATATAGTATACATATGCATTAATATGTATACTATATATACAGCA
>NW_020951015.1:0-4306 GCF_900497805.2 Vombatus ursinus
TTTTTTCTCTCTCCCACCTTCCTCATTTCCTGCTTGTCTTTTCTCTTTTCTGAATCTCCCTGCCTTAACTCTTCCCTGGCAACCACTGAACCCACTGAGAAAAAGAGTACAGGCTGTGGATAGAACATGGGCAAGCCAGGGAACGCTTGGCTTGTGGAGGCCAGCAAACGGGCAGACCTCCAAGGAGAAGGGACTCAGGGGAAGAGGAGCCTGGTCAAGGGGATGTCACTCATCACATAGAGAGGTGGATCCTCTTGCACATCCGGACTATAAAGATAAACAATTGCTCATCATGTTAATGCTGTCAGGGAGAAAAATTTCTTACCTCCCTTGTGTGCCAACTCCCAGGGACTGCACTCCCCTTTCCCTCTAGTGAGGAAAGGCCCCTGTGCAAGGGCCCCCAGAGCACCAGGCCCCACTTGTGCCCATCAATCCATAGTGATGATAGTACACTCTTCTATGGGGCTTTGACATCTGCAAAGCACTCTACACAAGTCCCCTCATTTGAGCCTCTCATCCACCTTGAGCAATAGGTCCTATGAGAGTGAGCTCCATTTTAAAGCTAAAGAAACTGGGTCTTAGAGAAGCTAAGTGACTTACCCAGGGTCACACAGGCAGTAAAGTGGGAGAGATGGACTTTGCAGCCTGTTCTCCTCTGCCTTGGGGAAGCCACCCCTGCCACCTTCTGCTCAAGCTGTCAGAGGGCAGTCCTAACCCCTCCTCCTTAGTCACCCCGTTTTCAGAAATCTCCATGAGAAAGTCAAGAAACTGCACTCACATAAAGACAGGCAAAGCGAGAAGTTTAGATCAGGGCTGTCCTTTTTATTGAAGAAAAAACATCCTTCTTGGCTGGAGAAAGGTTCTCTGCCATGCTCTGTACCAAGTGAATATTCTAGGAATACTCAATCCCTGATGGAGAAAAGGCACAGCATGTAACTGTCTCACACCCTAGATCCTACCATTCTCCTGATTCATCTCAACCAGCAGCTTCTTTAGCTCCTCAGTGCTGGGATCTGTGGGGCACAGCTGGTACTCAGCACTCTTTGCCCCCTGCTGAGGTGGATACCGTTGGTGCCAGAGGCTGCACAGCCCATAGATGCCAGCTATCAGCAGAGCATCCAGGATCAGGTGCCAGCAGAAGAAGGTGGTGAGGAACATGACATCTCCAGGTTTATCTGCCCTCCAAGGATGGCCAGTAATAGGATGGAAGATCATGCTCCCCAGGTGGGCAAACCAGGAGCCAGACAAGAGGAACATCCAGACCTTGAACACCCAAAGCACAGGCTGGTCAGGGAACCAGAGTTCAATGGTCAGCACCATAGCCATCAGCATGAATGGCAACACCAGCAGGAGGTGGGCACGGGCTTCCAGGACATTCTTGCCCTCGGTGTGGGAGAGCAGGATCAGGGCAGTTCCTTGGAAGGCCAAGGCCAAGGCAGCCTGCTCCAGCTTCACCTGCTGCCTGGCCAGCCAGCTCCGACTCACTATGTCCACCAGACCACTGACGAGAACGAAGCTGTATATGGTCACGTGTTGCCAGGTGTTGTGATGCAAGAATTTCCTCTCAGGGTCTTCCCAATCTATAATAGCAAGCCTGTTTGAGCCTAATGGATAGAACAAAGCACCCACCATGCCAGGGATACAGACAACAACCTTGATCAAACCCTCAATGGGGAGCTGCTGCAGCCAGCCCCGTGGTCTCTTATCCCGGGGAGGAAGTGGTGGAATCAGGAGCCGCTGCCCCCTCAGGATGGCCAACGATACCAGTACAGCATAGTAGAGTCCAAAGAAAACCAAAACCAGCCCAGGAAACAGGTGACCTGCAAAATCAGCCATGGAAGCCCCAAAGTCAAGAACAAAGCTGAGGAGCACGAATTCTTAGCCACTGTTTCCAAGGAGAAGCTGGCTGTGTCAGAGGGAGAAAGAGCCAGCCCGTCCTGCCCACTCAGTGAATATATCTCCAAGTTGCCTCCACACCTTCCTGGGCTGCTCCCAAGGGTGGGACTATAAGAGTTCAGGGGAAGACACCATCCTCTGAGGCATGCTCCCTCACCAGACATTGACAGGAGCTCTTCCCTCAGTCCTGCCAATGGCCCTGACTCTTCTCCACCTTCCCAGATGCTGCCAGCTAAGCTGCCTGCTCTAGCCTCTACCATCCTGCCCCTCTAGCCCTGGAGAGACAGGAAGGAATTGGCTTGGAGTTCCTAAAAGGGCTTAAGCACCTCCATATACAGCACCAAAAAGAACCAAGACTATAATAAGATGTACAATCAGATGTTATCATCACATAACACAAAACTCACTCACCAGGTCTGGCATCCTGGTCTCCTTTCCTGTCAGCACCTGTCAGACCAATAGTCCTTGTTTGGCTGTAGTTTCCTTTTGAACCAATCAGTCTTCGTTCTCCCCCCTTTCAAGTGCTCACATGCTCGTTTTTCCTCTGATTCCTCTCACCTTTTCTTTCTCCAAGCTCCTCTCTTCTCCCTCTTTTCTCCCCCACACATGGCACCCTCTGACCGGTGCCAGTAAAAGCCTGCATGGTATAAGGGCAGCATGCAGTCCTCACAGCAAATGGACTGTAGCAAAGCGAATGGAGCTGGGCTTGAAGGCAAGATCAGCATTTTGACTCCTTCTAGGGCTAGCTGCTAACTGGGTGATCTCAGACAAGGTCTTACCTTCAAGCACACAGCATCTCTCTAATCCTGTTTCTTCATCTTTGAAATGAAGATAATAGTGCCTTACAGCTTACTTTGTCATTAGAAGACTCAAATGAGAGAATGTTTAGAAAGTACATTGCAAACTTTCAAGCCCTAAAAATATTCCAGATATTATTACAATTGTAGCCTTTTAGACTTGGGAGATCCTTCTCCCGGCTCACATTCACACCGATAAGTTGGGTTCCCAGAGGGCTATCTGCCTGTTTCAGCTCTAGGGATACCACTATCAGATCACAGCTCCATTCCAGTGGGTTCCATGATGCCAGTCACCCAGTCAATACCTCCTCAATATCATCAATACCGTTGATTGGTACTCTCATATCATTGTACAGATTAATGTCAACTAGGTTTTACAAAAGGCATATTGACTAAGAACTGAAGTATAAACATAATCCCCTGAACCAGGGGCACACTCTACCCTAGACCTCCTTGGTCCCTGGGGAGGCTGACTCAGACTGAAAGCATTTGACATGTCAAGTTCTCTTCCAAAGTTGGCACAGCTGATGGACAGGGTTTCTCCCTTACTTGCAGGAACCAGCTTCTGGTCACTGTTGCTGGGCTGGGTCAAGGAGGCCACTTCATGCCACCCTTCTTATTGGCCCTGGCTGCCCTCAGACTCTGGTATGGACTCCAGTTGCCAAACCTCTGGTTCTCTCCTGACCTCTGAAGCTCACATGGTGCCAAGCTTGTCCATTCCATTTCTAACACTTAAGACAGGACAGATGGGGACAGAAACAAGAGCAGGACCATGTGCTCATGGATTCATGTCAACCTGGGGGGAGGGAAGGAGAGAGCAGCACACAGGTCTGCTCTGCTCACCTGGAGGCCTGCAGCAATCTCATTTACAGTTTCTGACTCAAATGCAGCCAGGCAGGGAAGAGGTGGAGTTGCCTCCATGGGAATCTTTTGTATGCACACTCATTTCTGGCTCAGCAGCCAATCAAAAAAGCACCAAGGAAGCAGACCAGAAGCAGCTGTAGAATGCCAACCTGCATTCTACAAAGCGGAAGAGCAAGCCTTTTGCTGTGTGTTCCAACAAACAGGCTCCCCAAACATACCCGTGCTCCCAAGACTGGGCTCTTACTGGTCAATCCCCATTACATCATCATCAGAAATCCATCCAGGGCACTTTAACTATACGATATGGTCCTTCTCTCTTAGCAGGACTATGATCATTCCACCTCCTTCTGGAACTGACGGTCCTTCCCCTGTGGCCCTGGGCTCCAACAGGTGAGTATCTCATCTTTTCTTAGTGAGTGTCAAGCCCTCCATGCCACTTCCCAGCCATCTCCATGCCATGCTGCCTGTCTCCAGCCTCCCCTTGCATCCAGAAGTGAAGGGCCCAGCCCATGGCCCTGGGCTCTGATAGGTGACCATTTCATCTCATCACACCAAGGAGTCTCAAGCCCTCCATACCACTTCCTTCTCCTTGCTCTGCCGTGACATGGAGCAACCACCCTGTGAGCCCACTTTCCAACTCTGGCTCAGAGAACACAGCTCTGATCAGCATCACCGTTCCTCGGCAGCACAAGGCAATCAATCATTTGTCTGCCTGAAACACCCCTTCTTGATGTGTTTCATCTGTCTCT
>NW_020951016.1:0-1085 GCF_900497805.2 Vombatus ursinus
ATTTGTCTGCCTGAAACACCCCTTCTTGATGTGTTTCATCTGTCTCTGTTAGAAAGTAAGCTCCCTGAGGGCAAGGACTGCCTTGCTTATTTCTATCAGTTTCCTCAGCACTTTAGCATCATTCCTGGAACATAAGAAGAACTTAATAAAGGCTTTTTCATATTTTCCTTCATTCATTTTAACTTTGATGTTCATTCAAGTATTCTGACAGGGAAAGTCCTGGCAATGGGATTCACTTTCTTCTCCTTGGTCCCAGAGGGCAGAACTAAGTGCAATGAGGGAAAGTGGAGATCAACCCATACTCCGAGAATTCTCGCTGTAACAGACTCAACAAATGGTCCCCGAGCCTCTGCTTTCTTTAGGAGCAAAGGAATCTTGGCTCTTGTACAACAGCTTCTGGGGGTTCTGGGTGAAAGATCCCCTCCTGGATGGCTGTCTTATTGTGGCAGAGGGGCTTGTGTGGCTCAGTGAAACTAGGAGTCAGGCCACACAGGGTTACCCAAGACAGGTCACAGTGGAGAGCTCTGACAAAACTGGAGAAGGAAATGGAAACCCACCCCGCCCAGTATCTTTGCTAAGAAAACCCCATGGAGTGCACAAAAAAGATCAGAGATGACAAGCCTCTCAGCTTGGAAAGTATCCAATAGGATAGTAAGGAAATGGATGGCTGCTGCCATGATAGCACTGTAGAGTAGAGTGGAGTCCACCTAGCACCCAGCACAGCTCCTGAACCACAGAAGTTGCTTCTTCATTCAGAGAAAGGAAATTACTGGCCCAGTGTCACAAAGCCACTATCCAAACTCAGTCCATCTGATCCCAAATGCATGGCTCCAGTCCTCCATAAAATAAAATAAGGCCCTCCCCCCAAAGCACCTGCCTGGCAGCCTCCTGGCCCCACTCTAGGCTTGACTCCACCCTTCTATGTCTGGGATCCCAGGCATCCTCACTTCTCGTTCTCGATTCTCCCCCAGCTCTCCCTTCATGACTGCTCATCTGCTTTCTCCTTTCCTATCTTCTTCATTTCTTTGCTCATCCCCTTTTTTTCTCTCTCCCACCTTCCTCATTTCCTGCTTGTCTTTTCTCTT
>NW_020951017.1:0-2189 GCF_900497805.2 Vombatus ursinus
TTTTGCTCATGAGTCTATGGACATATAGGCCTATGTGCTTTGATTCAAACAACCAAACTGGTTGTTTATCTCCAGTGCTTAGCGCAGCAGTTGCTTAATAACTGTTAATAACTGTAAGATCTATTGTTTATGATTATCATTTTAGCAACTGTGTGGAGAGTAGGTAGGTAGGAATGTAAAGGTACTTGAGACAGGGTGGCCAGTTAAAAATACTCTAAGTGATAGATGATGAAGTTTCAAATATGAAGGTAGCCATGTGAGTGGAAAGAATAGATACAAGAAATATTATGGTAATAGAATCATCAAAATATCATAATGACTGGCTATGTGGGGTCAGAGAGACGGAAGTGCAGAGGATAACTCTAATGTTGTGAATCTGGGTGGCTGGAAAAGTAGTTATGTGTGATATAAAAGTGTTCTCTGTAAATGAAGAGCTATCCATGGAACCTACTAAGTAACTAAATATTTATGAAATGAGGTAGCTAAATGACACAAGAGATACAGTGCCGGCCCTTGAAGCAGGAAGACCTGAGTTCAAATCTGGCCTCAGATACTTACTAGCTGTGTGACCCTGTGAAAGTCACCTAGCTATTTGCCTGAGTTTTCTCATCTGTAAAATGAGCTGGTGAAGGAATTGAAAAACCACTCCAGTCTCTTTGCTAAGGAAATCTGAAATGGAATCATGAACAGTTGGACATGACTGAAACGACTGAGCAATAACAACTACATTTATGAAATGCCTAATGTGTGCCTATTATTGTGTTTATATACTGGGGGTGTTAGGAAAAAAAAGTAGAAGAGTTTCTCCCCTAAATAACTTTATCACGGAGCTGCTTCATAACTATGCCTGAGAGTTAAGAAGTTATGGATAAAGAATTACTGGCTTATAGAATTTAGAGCCAGAAGGCACCTGAGAGATCATTTTGTAGTCTCATCTCATCATTTTATAGGTGAGGAAACTGAGGCACTCAAAAGTTAAAAAAAAAAGTTTCCCAAGAACACATTGGTAGTGAATATCAATGCCATGATCTGAAAGTTCTCTGATTTTAGAAAGAATTGAAAATAGGAATACTTTTCTCCTTTTGCCATTCCTTTGCCCCTCTGTCAAACCCTAGGCCATTCAGATCTCATTGGGCAACCTGGAAGCAAGAACAATATAGCTGTTTACACCACTTAGATTATCTAGGGGTCACCAACTATAGTACTTCCAGTGAAACAGAGGACAACCAGACCTCACTTAACATCTTCCTTCACTCTGCATCTGAGGGGACCAACCTCAGAGTTTTACTATATTCTTTGGTACTATGCCATCTGACCTAGTGAAGCAATCTGAAGCCCCTTGGGCCTTGCCATCCACCCCACTGGACAGCTTTAGGATTTTCAACCCTTTGCATCCTCCCTGAAGAAGAACTTTTATGTGTATTGTCTCCTCCATTACAGCATAAACACATTGAGAGCAGGGACTGTCTTCTTTCTGTACCCCCAGCACTTAGCATTGTGTTTGTTCCATAGTAATTGTCTAATAAAATGCCTTTGCATTCATTCATTACTTGGAACAAAGAAACAAAATGAAATAATATCAACATTTTTCAATGAAATATTGAAAAAATGGAAATTTTTAGGTCTTAGACCGTATTAACAATTGGAAAAGAGTGGATAATCAAGCTTGACGACGCTATTAGAACTTCACAAATCATGGAGTTGAATATTTTGCCTTAGCAAATCAACATTAGAAGTCAAAGGTCTTCTAATGTAAAGGCCTGTAGATGCCTACAGAGGGATATGAAATACACTAATATTTCTTATAAGCACTGATTATTTCTAATCTTTGTGCCTTTTTGGAACTTATATGGGAGACTGTGGTGCTGAATTGTGCTAACGATCATCACAGAAGAACCTATTTAAGATTTGATGAGCCAGAGCTTTTGAACGAGAAGACATGATTGGCACCATTTCTACCTTGTCACCTTTGCTCATTGGTCATGTGCCCTAGTCTTTTTGCTTCCAACTTTCTTTTTCTTACTCTCTACCTATTAAATTATTACCCATCCTTCAACATTCAGCTCAAATCTCACTTATTTCTTACCACTCCAGCTTGGTCATCTCTAAGATGCTTTTAGAGCACTTACTCTTAATATCTCTAAATTGGCACTTAGTAATATACTACCTTGTGACGTATCTTACGCTAC
>NW_020951018.1:0-2189 GCF_900497805.2 Vombatus ursinus
TTTTGCTCATGAGTCTATGGACATATAGGCCTATGTGCTTTGATTCAAACAACCAAACTGGTTGTTTATCTCCAGTGCTTAGCGCAGCAGTTGCTTAATAACTGTTAATAACTGTAAGATCTATTGTTTATGATTATCATTTTAGCAACTGTGTGGAGAGTAGGTAGGTAGGAATGTAAAGGTACTTGAGACAGGGTGGCCAGTTAAAAATACTCTAAGTGATAGATGATGAAGTTTCAAATATGAAGGTAGCCATGTGAGTGGAAAGAATAGATACAAGAAATATTATGGTAATAGAATCATCAAAATATCATAATGACTGGCTATGTGGGGTCAGAGAGACGGAAGTGCAGAGGATAACTCTAATGTTGTGAATCTGGGTGGCTGGAAAAGTAGTTATGTGTGATATAAAAGTGTTCTCTGTAAATGAAGAGCTATCCATGGAACCTACTAAGTAACTAAATATTTATGAAATGAGGTAGCTAAATGACACAAGAGATACAGTGCCGGCCCTTGAAGCAGGAAGACCTGAGTTCAAATCTGGCCTCAGATACTTACTAGCTGTGTGACCCTGTGAAAGTCACCTAGCTATTTGCCTGAGTTTTCTCATCTGTAAAATGAGCTGGTGAAGGAATTGAAAAACCACTCCAGTCTCTTTGCTAAGGAAATCTGAAATGGAATCATGAACAGTTGGACATGACTGAAACGACTGAGCAATAACAACTACATTTATGAAATGCCTAATGTGTGCCTATTATTGTGTTTATATACTGGGGGTGTTAGGAAAAAAAAGTAGAAGAGTTTCTCCCCTAAATAACTTTATCACGGAGCTGCTTCATAACTATGCCTGAGAGTTAAGAAGTTATGGATAAAGAATTACTGGCTTATAGAATTTAGAGCCAGAAGGCACCTGAGAGATCATTTTGTAGTCTCATCTCATCATTTTATAGGTGAGGAAACTGAGGCACTCAAAAGTTAAAAAAAAAAGTTTCCCAAGAACACATTGGTAGTGAATATCAATGCCATGATCTGAAAGTTCTCTGATTTTAGAAAGAATTGAAAATAGGAATACTTTTCTCCTTTTGCCATTCCTTTGCCCCTCTGTCAAACCCTAGGCCATTCAGATCTCATTGGGCAACCTGGAAGCAAGAACAATATAGCTGTTTACACCACTTAGATTATCTAGGGGTCACCAACTATAGTACTTCCAGTGAAACAGAGGACAACCAGACCTCACTTAACATCTTCCTTCACTCTGCATCTGAGGGGACCAACCTCAGAGTTTTACTATATTCTTTGGTACTATGCCATCTGACCTAGTGAAGCAATCTGAAGCCCCTTGGGCCTTGCCATCCACCCCACTGGACAGCTTTAGGATTTTCAACCCTTTGCATCCTCCCTGAAGAAGAACTTTTATGTGTATTGTCTCCTCCATTACAGCATAAACACATTGAGAGCAGGGACTGTCTTCTTTCTGTACCCCCAGCACTTAGCATTGTGTTTGTTCCATAGTAATTGTCTAATAAAATGCCTTTGCATTCATTCATTACTTGGAACAAAGAAACAAAATGAAATAATATCAACATTTTTCAATGAAATATTGAAAAAATGGAAATTTTTAGGTCTTAGACCGTATTAACAATTGGAAAAGAGTGGATAATCAAGCTTGACGACGCTATTAGAACTTCACAAATCATGGAGTTGAATATTTTGCCTTAGCAAATCAACATTAGAAGTCAAAGGTCTTCTAATGTAAAGGCCTGTAGATGCCTACAGAGGGATATGAAATACACTAATATTTCTTATAAGCACTGATTATTTCTAATCTTTGTGCCTTTTTGGAACTTATATGGGAGACTGTGGTGCTGAATTGTGCTAACGATCATCACAGAAGAACCTATTTAAGATTTGATGAGCCAGAGCTTTTGAACGAGAAGACATGATTGGCACCATTTCTACCTTGTCACCTTTGCTCATTGGTCATGTGCCCTAGTCTTTTTGCTTCCAACTTTCTTTTTCTTACTCTCTACCTATTAAATTATTACCCATCCTTCAACATTCAGCTCAAATCTCACTTATTTCTTACCACTCCAGCTTGGTCATCTCTAAGATGCTTTTAGAGCACTTACTCTTAATATCTCTAAATTGGCACTTAGTAATATACTACCTTGTGACGTATCTTACGCTAC
>NW_020951019.1:0-20131 GCF_900497805.2 Vombatus ursinus
TAGTTCAGGGCCTCGCTTTCAAGTGTCTCTTTCTCTTCTTTTCTCTGTTTCTGCACACTGCTTCTGAACCTTTGGCTTTCTTCTGCGGTCACTCTGCAGGAGCTTTGGAGGTGCCCATCCATGCGATATAAGATGTGTTCAAACTGCCTCGATGTTTCAATGGGCTCAATGCCATAGACTGTTTTCTGGATGGTCATGATGCCCCTGAGGCCTGAACAGGTGCTGAGGGACACGAGGGACCCCAGCTCACCTTCTATGTATCCATCATAATAACACTCATCTTGGATAAAAAGGAAATCCAGGTCTAAGATTTCTTTGGTGTAGGTGTAGACAGGGAAGTTCTTGACAAAAAACCCTTTTTTCAGCTTCAGGTGAACCACAAGTCTCTTGCCTCTCATGTATAACAGGTAGGATACTTTTCTTTCTGGGTATTCCCTGCCCTTGAATGTTAAGGCATGTTCTGGGCATGACTATTTCATAAGAGTAATCTATTGCTCCCAGGGCATAGGACATTACTGTGAAAAGCATCCCTACCAATAGCAAACTTCCCAAACCAATAAGGGAAAATCCCAGACCCACACCTATGCCTTCCATCTTGGAGGCCTTCAATGGCAACATTGTCTCAGTCTCCTCTCCAGGAGAGGGCTGAATGGATCTAACCAGAGCTACAGTCACAATTATAACCCAAGTGGAGACGTTGATGATGTTGGGTCTCTGTCCCTCAGATCCCTCCCTGCTGGTTCTCTCAATAATGTGGTCCTTTCTCTTAGAGCTCTAGAGAGTGTTGATTCTCAGCCCCAGAGAATCCCAAGGTTCTCAGATGACCCACTGGGCGTCCTCACTTCCTCCATGAACCTCACTTTTGTCCTTCAGACGGTATCTCTTTCTGTGACCTCCTTGAAATAGCAGCAACCTCATTTCTCCTTGGGGTACCCTGAATGACCTCTTTTTTCTTCTCACAATGGGGGTACCAGCTACTAATCTCCTTGCCCAAGATAGGACTCAGGGAAGAAAGAAAAATCATCTCTCGTTCCTCTGTCAGCCCACAGTGGCCACCCCACCCCCCACAGCAGCACACATCCGTTCCTCTGCTAGGTATTTGAATCCCAAAATTCCATAGCTGGGAGCCAGAGATCTGAGAGGACCCTGAGCTTGGTTCCAGGTATCTCTTGTCTGCGATGATCTAGATTCCCAAATAGAAAGTGATCTCTCCAAAGAGACATTATCTTGGTTTTGTCTTTGTATTCTAGCACCTGGCACATAATAGTTTTTTCAAGCAGTGTTTGTTTAATTAAATTAATTGAATTGTTCAAGGTCACACAGGTAGTAAGTAGCAGGGGCAGGTTTTTGATCCCCCAACTCCAAATCTAGTGTGCTTTCCAACAACATGTATTGTCTCATCCTTCCATTGGCAGCCCCAGGAGGACTGATCTTTCATTGTCATGCATATATTGTAGTAAAAGGAGACTGGTTAATGCTCCGGTGGTACAGGTGGAACCTTGCTCTAGACCCAAAATACCTTTTGAGTTCACAGAGATTTTATTCAAGGAAAATTAGCAGCAGCTCCCAAGGCAGGGATGGGGAGGAGACTGATAGGGCCATGTCCAACACAGGCTACGTCTACTCCAATAAGGATCTAGGAGGATTTAAGGGACCCTTTCTTAACATAAAACATGAAAAGAATGAACCTATTTTAATTGCCCACATTATTTTTTTTTGTTATTCTTGCGCCTTTGGGGATATTGATCAAAAGAGCGGTCTTATCTGGGCTGTAACATGATCCAGTGGATGGAAAGCTCACCTTGGAATTATGAAGAGCTGGGTTCCCAGTTTGCTTCTGACTTATACTTGCTATATGACTCTGAGAATGTCACCTACTTCTCAATGCCCCAGAGAACTCTACAAAGGTTTTACTCAAAGAAGAGCTGCCTAATTTGTGATAATGCAGAGAATTCCTATAGGCGTTGCCCTTCACTGATAAAGTCACAGATTTGGGCCTCCTCTCTGGCCCATCAAAATAAAACAAAGGTCTTGTTTAGTCTGTATTTTGATTTCTGAAAAATTCTCTTAGTGGACCAACAGGGCTGCAATTATTTCATAGAGAGACAAGTTCACTCTGTTACTCTCTGTGTTCCTTTGAAAAATCAGAGTACCTCTTGATAAGCAGCCCCCTTTTTACAATCCATTATTACCTTCTAACTCGATTGACCATTTTAATACGGATGTCCCATGGGAATCTCAAAACCAACACATGGGAAGCTGAGCTCACTCTTTTCACGCAGACATCCCTACCTCTGTCGAGGGTAGCGCCACCCTGCCGGTCACCACGGTTCACAATGTCTGTGTTAACCCCAGCTCCTCACTCTCCCTCACCTTCCGCATCTGATAAGCTGCCAATCTTGTCGATTCCGCCCTTCTCCGTGTTCTCTGACATTTCATGATCACACACCCAACCTTTTAGTTCAGACCTCCATCAGCATCAGCTTGACTGCAATAGCCTCCCAGTCAGCTTCCCGGCTTCAAGTCCCCTCCTCCGATCCACTCCAGGCAGCTATTGAAGCAATTTTCTTAAGTGCAGGTCTGATCTTGTCATTCCATAACCTCCAATGGCTCCCTACTGACTCAAAGATCACATCCAAGTTTCTCTGCTGGGCAGTCCGACACAACCTGGCCCATCCACCCTATTATACATCTGTCTTGTCATATACTACTCCCATCTCTATTCCTTCTGGTCCACTCCAAATAACCTTCTTGCTGTTCCTCACACAAGATACCTGGTCTTCCACCTCTGTGCCTTTTCCCAGGCTATTCCCCATGCCTAGAATGTACTCTCTCCTCACTTCTCCCTCTTAGAATCACTTGTTCTTTCAAGACGTATCTCAAGGAGAATCTTCAACATAAAGACTTTCCTGATTCTTCCCTGTCGTCTCCCCCAAATTTGTTATGGAAAGGCAGCTTGGCATAGTGGATAAAGAGCTGGCCTTAAAGGCAGGAAGAGCTAGATTCAAGTGCTGCCATTGACACGTATTGCCTGTGTAACACTGGACAAACGACTTAACCACTCAGTGCTCTAGAAAACCCTCTAAAACTAAAAGTTTTAGAAAAGGTGTCTACCCGCACTGGTAGAGAACACTTCCTCAATCAAATCAATCAACATTTATTAAGTGCCTACGATGTGCCAGGCACTGTGCTAAGTGCTGGGGCTACAAAAAGGGGCAAAAGAGAGACCCCATCCTCAAGGAGCTTACAATCTAATGGAGAAGAAAACATGCAAACAAATACATACAAAGCAAGTCTGGGAGACCCCCTATACACAGATCTGGAATCACAGATCTGGTCTCTATTGATATACATTTCTTTGTATTTAATATTATTATATATTATATGTTATACATACATATATATATATATGTATATATTTATATTATTCCCACACCCACCTTCTCCCCATCTTCCATACACACATACACATACACTCTCCTCTCTCTGCGTTTGCTCACTGAACCCATATGCATGCCTTCCCACAACTACCATTAAAGTTCTAGAGGTATTCTTGAGGGGTGAGGGACTACTACCCTACTGTAGTTCCCCAGCTGTCGGTGTGCTTCCCATAAATAAACATGCCAATTGATCCAATTAATTCTTACCAAAGGCAAAGGAAGAATGGTAATTTCATAACATTCTACCCAAAACCCTGGGGTGCTCTCTCCCACCCATGTATACAGCATCCATGGAGGGAAAGTGAACACAAACTTAAAATATCATCATGGGGAAGCCCACAAGTAAGGAAAACATGTATGGGGTTGAGCCTCATACTGATGGTTATGGTATTGGTGCTGAACAATTCCATTTAGCAGCCCTATTTTTTTTTTTTGCTTAGGCAACTGGGGTTAAGTGACTTGCCCAGGGTCACACAGCTAGTAAGTGTCAAGTGCCTGAAGCCCGATTTGAACTCAGGTCCTCCTGACTCCAAGGTCAGAGCTTTATTCACTGCGCCACCTCATTGCCCCAAGATGAGATTTTTTTTTTCCTTTTTTTTTAGGCAATTGGGGTTAAGTGACTTGCCCAGGGTTACACAGCTAGTTAGGTGTCAAGTGTTTGGACGGAACCCTGAGTTGAATTCAGGTCCTCCTGACTCCAGGGCCAGTGCTCTATCACTGTGCCACCTAGCTGCCCCAAAATTCTTTATATTTTTGAGATATTAGGCCTTTATCTGAGAAACTGTCTATAATATTTCCCCCCAATTTTCTATTTTCCTTATGATCTTGGCTACATTTGTTTTATTTGTACAAGACCCTTTAAATTTAATATGATCAAAATCATCAGATTTATACCTCATGTTGCTCTCTCTCTCGTTTATTCATAAGCTGTCTGCCTATCCATAAATCTGATAGGTAATTTGTTCCATGGTCTTCATATTTTCTTTTATATCTCTCTTTATATCTAGGTCATATATTCACTTTGACTTTATCTTGGTAAATGGTATAGGATATTGGTCTATGCTCAATTTCTGCCAGACTGCTTCCAGTTTTCCCAATAATTTTTTACCCAATAATGAATTCTTATCCCCAAAACTTAAGTCGTTACATTTGTCAAAAACAAGGTCACCAAGGTAATTTGCTATTGTAAATTGTATGTCTACTCTGTTCCACTGATCATCTACCTTTCCATTTCTTAGCCGTTAACAGATAGTTTTGATGATTACTGCCGTAAGATACGGTTTAAGATCTGGCACTGCTAAACCTCCTTCCTTTACATTTTTTCATTAGTTCCTTTGATATTCCTGACCTTTTGTTCTTCTAAATAAATTTTGTTATCATTATTTTCTAACTCAGTAAAACAATTTTTGGGTAGTTTAATTGGTATGACATTGAGTATATAAGTGAGTTTAGGTAAAATTGTCATTTTTATTATATTAGCCCTGTCCACTCAAGAACAATTAATATTTCTTCTTCATTTTTTCTGTTTCTATTTCTACCCTTACCAAATGTTGTCCCCCTCCTTACATGTGGGCGCTCTGGCCACAGGAATATAACTTTTGGTCCCTTATATTTTATAAGACATTTTGGGGTTTGAAGACTAGTCTTTTTTTTAAATTTTTTACTTCTATTTATTTTTTTTCTTTCTCAAAAAACTGGAACAATTTACTTTTTGTCCTGCAATTTTCATTTGTGATTTCTTGAAATATAGCTCTGAAAAAATAGGCTTTTAAAAAGCCCATTGTGTGAATACAGCTCTGGTCTTGGAGTCAGGAGGACCTGAGTTCAAATCCAGCCTCAGACACTTGACACTTACTAGCTGTGTGACCCTGGGCAAGTCACTTAACCCTGATCTCCTCACCAAAACAAAAAAAGAAAAGGCCATTGTGTTCTCTTCAAGAACAAAGGACAAACAATAACAACAATTATTAATATTTATACAGAGCTTTCAGATGTTCAAAGCACTGTACAAACATGGTGGCAAGGAAGGCCTAGGTTCAAATTCTACCTCTGACACCTCCTACCTGTGTGACTGTGGGTAAGTGGTGGCATCTATTGCATGCTCAGTTTCCTCATCTGTAAAATGGAGGGTTAATGATACTTATAATACTTTACTCACAGGGTAGTTGTGATAATCAAATAAAATAATGTTTCAAATTCAACAAATATTTGTTGAGCGCCTACTGTGTACTCTCTGTGCTAGATTCTAGGGACAAAAAGACAAAAATGAAAAATAGTCCCTAACATCAAGGAGTTTTATATTCTACTGGAGAGAAGGTACGTACGATATACTTTGCAAACCTGGAAACTATGGTGACTTCTGGCCCAGAACTCCCAAGACTCTGGACTACATCAAAATTCAGAGTCTGACCCTTAAGTTTCTCTCTGGTTCATTACATCCAAGCCTGGAATCTACTCCAAAAGAAGTCCAAGTATTGCTAATGTTAATGGTCTGAAATGCTGTTAATTTTCTGAGACCCATTCATGAACTCATATTCAAGTGGATCCATAATCCTATCAGTTTAAGATTTCCTTCACCCTCATTCCACGCAGGCTCCCGTCCTGTGGACAGAGCTCCTGCCCATGTCCACCCATAAAGATACCACAGGGGATCCACCCAACACGCCGGTGGCCTTTCTCAATTTCTCCTGATATCACAAGAGTACCAATGGAGCCCTTGGACTCTCCATCTGTCCTCTGTCTCTCACTCTTTGGCAAACCCTTTAGCTGGCACAGCCTAAGAAATCCCAACCCCCTCTTCTAACTAGGAAGGTGAAGTTCAAAAGACACAGTGTTAGAAACTTCCCATCCAACTCCCATGGGCAAAGTGATTCTGCCATATGCTTCTACAAAGTCACTATTACGGGGCAGCTAGGAGGCACAGTGGATAGAGGTCCAGTCTAGTAGTCAAGAGGACCTGAGTTCAAATCCTGCCTTCGACACATGACACTTAATAACTGTGTGACCTTGGGCAGGTCACTTAACCCTGACTGCCTTACCAAAAAGCAAAAAAAAAAAACCAAAATCACTATTACTAATTTCTGAGTTAGGGCAACACCATGAACTACCTATGTCTGCATTTTCAGGAACTCTCTAGAAGAAAGGGAAATGGCCGAAGGGGGAAAGTGTCAGATCCTTTGATGAAAACTCCCTTTTACAGAACCACACAAAGAGTGTATCCTCCCAACATAATCTATCCTTCTAAGAGTCCTTCAGAGTTAACTAATTCTAACTAATTCATCTGGGTAGAGCCTAAATCAATGAAACCCATGCTCCAGGAAGTACAAAGGGATGGCTCTAAATCAATCAATTCATCCTGGGAGCAGCCCCAGTCACTAAGACTCAATTAGCTATATTTTATCCTCTTAACAAGGTGCCAAAGGGCATGTCCACATGGTCCAAAATGAGATGCTTTCAAAAATTCCGAACAAAAGTTTACTATAATCTATTCCTGTTACACTCGAGGCCCAACTCAATGTCCATCTGTTCCATCTGATCCTGACAGACAAAATGATGAACAAGCTCTACTAAATTCATGATGTAAGCTAAACAAAAGATATTCTTCATTCGTTTGCACTTTCAGATGTAGGCAGTCAGGCCAAACTCTTTTGAGTGAATATTATTGTTTGTCCCAATGACATCATGGGGTGATGTCTTGACTTGTGAATGAATTTTGGACTTAAGTGAGGCAGAGTTGCATAAAATCATCAGCCTCACTCTCTCTTCCTGACTCATCAAAGTTCAGTGGCAAAACAAAAGTCAAGGTGCCTGGCAATGGCCCAGGATACACTGGATGACCTCAGCTTCTTTGATACCTAATCTAAGTGATCCACAGCACCTGTTTGAGCTGCCTTCATGGCCGTTGGAACAAACTGTTCTTATCCTCCCATTCCACCATGGGAAGTCTTCATGTACCTGGGGTAGACATCTCCCTAACTCACTGATACGTTCTGTTGGTAACTCTCAACCTGGTTTAGCCCATCTGCCAAGATGGTTTACCAGGGTGTGGCTGCTGGACACTTGAAGTCTGGGCTTCTTGGAATCATAGGTGAGAGTTGGGTGAATCAAGTGGACATCAAAGGCAAATGAACAACCCTGAAAAGGGCTCAGCAAGCCCTCACACCAGAAATGCTAGTCCTCCTGAACACCCTCAGACCCCTGAGTGAATATAGCTCTCTTCTAGGAGGCTATGCAACGTTCTCAGACTTGATGGAACCAGCACCTTGGTATTTGCAAATGGGAATATCTAATGGACTTCATTACCCATAAGAAATCTCTCTTGCTCTGCTGGATATGCTCCATCAAAATGGGGAATACCTTTGGCAAACATATATGTCCTTGTTTTATGCCTCACCTGATATTAGAAAATAGAGGATCATGGAATAAGGTTATTTCCATTGTTATATCATTTTAAGGAATCCTGAATGCTTTTAACACATGGGTGGGAGAATTCTTGTTGAAAGAGGGCCTAAAAGGCAGTGTTTTCCTCTTCTGAATCAAATGCTTTTTTATACTCAGCAAACAATAAGCAAACAATGGAATCTTGTATTCTCCACACCTGTCAATCAACTGTGAATTAGTAAAAGATATATACCATTGCTGAATGACACTCTCAAAAGTATGCTTGTTCCTAAACACACCCTCACTAAGGATGCTCTGTTTGACTACAGACAACTTGCATTAAAATTTTATATAAAAGGCAGTGTATATACATAGTCCAGTAGGTATTGTTTTCTCAGTTACTTTTTTCAGTATTTGAAAGGCTTGTCTAATTTTTCATGCTTTTGGTAACTTTGCCTTCTTTAGATACCATGTATGTTGATTGCTCAACACCTTTACAACTGTATCACCTCCCTTATAGATTTCTTCTACATACCTTAGTCTAATCCATCTTTGTTCTAATGCCATTTCTACTTCTTCTTCTTCTTCTTCTTTTTGGCTAGGCAATGGGGTTAAATGACTTGCCTGGGGTCACACTGCTAGTAAATGTCAAGCGTCTGAGGCCAGATTTGAACTCAGGTACTCCTGACTCCAGGGCCAGTGCTCTATCCACTGAGCCACCTAGCTGCCCCTCTACTTCTTCTAAAAGCACATTTGGGGCTGTGACGATAGGGTCCAAGTGTGGTGGTTCCACTGTTCTTCATGGGGAAAAAAAATCTGCGATAACAATTTCTCTTATTTATTTATTTATCTATTTGTTTATTTTTTGGTGATGCAATTGGGATTAAGTGACTTACCTAGGGTCACACTGCTAGTGTCAAGTGTCTGAGGCCAGATTTGAACTAATGTCCTCCTGACTCCAGGGCTGGTGCTCTATCCACTGCGCCACCTAGCTGCCCCCATGATAACAATTTTTTTTCTTTTCCAATTTTTCTTCTGAGTTGTTCTCATTTTCATCCTTAAATGGCCTTAGGATGACTTTGCCTATTCGGATCTCTTGATGAGAATTCTTTAAATCGGTTTTACCCTTCACAGACTCTCCACTTCATGATACTGCTCATAATTTTCCATCATCCTTCTTTGTAAGATTTTACAAATGAGTTTATATTTTGACCTGGTGTTGTCCCTGACAGCCATCTCTTTCTGTTTGGCAAGTAAGTCAGATCATTGTGAACTAAGGCACCTTCTGAGCTTTTTGGGATTCTTGTTGTAGCAATCCATTTATATTAGCTAAACTTCTTCATACAGTTATTATAATTGGCCTTGATGTCATTTCCATTGGCCATTTCCCAGTTTGGGTTGTCAATTTGTTTAAATAGTTCAGGATTGATTTGTTTCAATTTTCTGCCATTTCTTTTTCTCATTATTATGCTTTCTTCTTGCTAGTCACTAATTCTGATCATAACTCTGGTAAGTTGTTTAACTATAAAGAGACAGCTAATACAGAGATAACTCCCATATCAATATCAAGTCTTTTCTTATCTGTTAAAATGTAGCCTATTTCATTTTTTGCAATGCTGTTTGGTATACAGCATGTCCAGCATCTAACAACTTTCCATATCTAACCAGGTCGGTGCCTGCAAAAGAGACTTGGTCTGAATGTGGCTTAAAAAAACCTTAAGAGGAACTCATTAAATAATTGAAAAACAGCAAATAAAACGTGAACAAATAGAAAACAAATTCGGTGGAGCAACAGACAAAAGATAAGAAAGTTTGGGTAGAAATGTAAGATCAGAAGATAATCAAACTGGAAAAACATTGCCAATCAATCAATAAACATTTATGAAGTGCCAAATCTAAACCAAGATCTATGGCAGGGACTGGAAATATAAATATGAAGAATAAAACTAACTCACTTCTCAAGAAGTTTATATTTCCAAGCAACAGAGGAAAAAGTTAAGGATGTAGATGATTTGTGAATTAGTCATCACAGTGACTTGGAGAGAGCATTGGCCTAAAGGTCACAGGATAGTCTACGTTTGACCTTCAGTTCCATCATTTGATAGCTGCGTGACCTTAGGCAAGTCATTTTACCTCTCATCTCCTCAGTTTCCTCATCTGTAAAATGAATAGATTCAACTACATGATGTCTTTTATAGCTTCTTCCAGTCATAAATCCTACCATCTTAAGACTTCAAAATTATTTTGGGGAGGGAGGGAGTGAAGGAATACAGGAGAAAATCAAGGCAATCTTTCAAAAAAGCAATAAAGTTTGTTTTTAATCATCATTTTCCCTCCTGACCACATTGGAAAAGAATATAGATAGTCTATTTCAAGAAAATAGTTCTTAAAACTTCCCAGAGTTATCCAGAAACAAAAGACCTTCTTCAAATTGAGAGAACCCACAGAACTTCCAGAATGGAGAATGTGAAATTCACATGTGTGAATTTTAGTTCATGGGAAATGTGAATTTCAACTCATTCAAAGAGATCATTGAATTTCAGAACTATAGCCATGAAGAAAAAAAAAAACAAAAACTAGCCTTCTAAGAAGATGGTAGAGTGAGTGGCTCACAAGTGGCAGGCTTTTCAACTGAGCCTCCACAAAAACCAACAGAAACAATTCCTATTCATATACCATCCCCACACCTACATGCACAAAGAAACTCTCTTGATAAAATTGTTTTTCAAGAAAGGGACACAGAAATGAGAAAACAAAAGAAACAGAAATAGAAGGGCACCCAAAAAAGGTAATCATTCAACACCCACAATGGCCCTAGAAATGAAGTGGAGTCAGAGACATACAAATGTGGATAATAAATACATTGCAAGGAAATGAAAGAAGAGATAAAATTAGCAAAGAAGGAATAAGAAAAAATGATGACAAAACTCAACAACTTGGAAATATCAGTGGAGAACCAAGCAATCCAAAACCTACTATACTATGGACTGCACTGTATATACTAGGTGCCAGGTATGTAAACAAGGACATATAAATAAAACCAGCAATCTGCTGAAGGAGCTTATATTCTATTAGGGAAACAACATGTACACATATATAAAGTAAATGCAAGGTAATACTGGTAAATATAAAATGACACTCACTACCATTGATTTGCTGGAAATCAGAATAGTAAGAAAAATGGAAGAAATAGTAATTTGTTGTTGTTGACTCATTTTTCAGTTGTGTTCAACTCCTTGTGACCCCATTTGGAGTTTTCTTGGCAGAGATACTGGACTGGTTTGCCATTTTGTTCTCCAATTCATTTATAGATGAGGAAACTGAGGCAAACAGAGTGAAGTAATCTGCCCCGAGGGTCAGACAGCTAGTAAGTGTCTGAGGCTAGATTTGAAATCAGAAAGATGAGTCTTCCTGACTCCAGGCTTGGCGCTCTATACACTATGGCATCACCCAACCAGGTTTCTTGCCAAGATAGCAGGGAGACAGAGAAGGAAGCAGACTGCTGAGTTGCCACAGACCCATTCCAGCAAAACCCAAGACCAATACGGAACAAAAAATCCAAGGAAAAACTACAGAAAATTACTTCTTCCACTCCAAAACTGCACAAAATGTTATCCAGGAAGTTCCCATCCTCCTTATCTCCAGTCCTCTTATATATCCCAGAGTTCAGCCAAGTCCTCCATAAATGCTTGCTGCTAAATGCAGAAGTAACAGATTTGAGGAATATAGAGAAAAACATACGAATTAGTGGGGTTTTTTCTTTTGGTCTGTATCTTCTTATGCAATATGACTAATATGGAAATATGTTTTGCATGACTGCACATGTATAACCTCTATCAAATTGCTTACCATCTCATAGAGGGAGGGAGAAAATTTGGAACTCAAAACTAAAAAAAAAATTAATGTTAAAAATTGTCTTTACATGAATTGGGGAAAAAATATTATTTAAAAAAGAAAAAGAAAAATTAAAAAAGAAAGCATGAACTGACGTAAAGTGAGCAAGGCAGAAAACAACATGCATTGACTAAGGCAAAGGGAATGGAAGCTGAATTCAGATCAATTGTAACAAACAACCTTGGTCTGAAGGCAAATGATAAAACAAGTCCCCTTGCTTCTTTTCCACAGAGTCTGGGGATTTTTCTTTCTTACAAGAAAAAGTTCTATATGGTAGTGAGGCATGTCAGGAAATAAATGGGATGAAAAAACAAAAGGCACCAATGAGACTTTTTTTTTTCAAAGAAAGAATGCTATAAACCATAAACTATCATAGAATAGTAACTTTTATACAACCCTGAGCTATTCCTGATTTCTCAGACCAGTTTGGAACAATCTCCACCCTGATGCTACACAGACCGCACAGTTCGACACTTCATTATCCTCCAGTTTTTTCACAACTTGGCTTCATCTCTCAATTTCTTCCTCAGGTCCCCACTTCAGACACCTCTTTGAGAACTGCCCTGGAATTCTCATAAAAGGGAAAGAGCTGGCAAGTGCGCTTCAGAGAATCACCGAAGGGTAACAAGCCCTCACTGACTGCTACCTCCTCTTCCCCGCCCCTGTGGTGTCTCTTGTTTTCTAGCTTCATAGAGAATAAACCCTATTCTTCCAGAATCCAGCTAATTACTGAAAGAGTGTGCAGCGGGTACTCTGCCAGTCCTATATGAAAATTGACCACAGATTCCACTCAGTTCACAGACCTTTGAGGAGGTCATCCAGTCCAACCCTCTCACCTTGCAGATGGAGAAACTGAGGCCAGAGAGATTGAGTGACCAAGTCCACGTAAGTAGGGAGTAGCATCTGAAGAATCTGATCCTGGGTCCTCTGACTCCAATATGGATACCCTTGTACTGTACCACATTGCTTCTGGGCTTTAGACCAGACTCTCAGGCCTGATTATGGGGCTCCCTTCCTACACCAGCTGCCTCCTCTGACCTGCCCAATGCATACTCCTTCAGTAATTGGCTCCTGGATGAATAGCGTCTATTACCTATGAAGCTGGAAGACAATGGATATCATAGCCTGATTTGACTGGAACGCAAATGAGTATGAACCAAAGGGGTTTTTTTGTTGCTGGGAGATAGCACATAAGAAAAAGCAGGAACATGGGCCAGAAGCTTAGAGAGCTTTTAGATTTGTACTTGTTCTCCCTCAACTTTACTTAACATGCCTGAGGAGCAAGCTAGCCCTATCCACTGCTCTGCGCCTCTCCTGTACCACAGGCTTCCAAACTCCCCAGGTCATAACACCTCTGGCTCATGCAGAGGATACCGTACCTCATCATGTCACTGAGGGACAAGCCTGAGCATTCTCTTCAGTGGCCTTTCTCAGGCATACCTCTCCCCATCCATTGGTCCTCTGCCTCAACTCACGCCCCAGCAGTCAGGACACTCCCACTCCGTCTTCCTCTCCCCATCTCAGTGATACTAAATCCCTGGTTGCCCCACCCCCCAAAAATAAACAAACAAAGAAACAAGAACCTCCCCAGCCCGAGAAGTCTGCTCCTTCATTCCCAGCCCCTCAATCGGAGCCCCACTATGTTCCTCTGCATCTGCCGGCTTCTTCTGCTGTACTCATAATTAACAAATTTCCTCACACCTCAAACCCTTTCACTTCTCACTCCTTCTATCCTTTGGCTCACTGGGACCTGGACCACCCTTGGGCAGTTGCCCTTTCCAGTACCGGCTGCACATCCTCTTGCGTCTCCAACTCCTGGATCATGATGGTGGACTCAGAATACGCCTTGCTTCCCATTGTCGCTTCCTGAGCCTCCCCCACCACCATCCTTTAGCACTCTTCTCAAAGATTCACTACAACCAAATTTCCTACTCAATCCACCTGGTGGTGACTATTATCTATTTACCCTAGAGCATTCTCCCTAATGAGTCAGTGTCTGGTTTACAATCTCTCTCTGTACCCCAACTCTTGCCCTCAAACTAAGGTGTTTTAAGATAGATGTTGATATTCCCTCAAATACATCACCTTCTCAATTTCTCTTTCACTAGAATTTTTTTTTCAATTCAATAAACATTTATTAAGTGCCTTCTATGTGCTAGGCACTGTGCTAAAAGCATTAAGGGTACCAAAAAAATGCAAAAGACAGTCCCTGCCTTCAAGGAGCTTACAATCTAACAGGGGAAACAACATGCATACAAAAATATTCAAAAGAAGCTGGTGTTTGTCCTTCCTTTTCCAGAAGTACCAGTGACATCATGGGTGATGTCTTAACTTGCATGTGAACTGGATTTAAGGGAGGCAGAGTTGCACAAAGTCATCAGTCTCTCTCTTCTATAGTCAAGCGGCAGAACTAAAGTCAGGAGGATAGGCGATGGCCCAGCATGCAGTGGATGATGTTGGCGTCATCCTTGTCTGAAGCTCCAAGTGCTCCACAGCACCTGCTTCAGCTGTTCTCATTGACCCATTCCACTGGGAGAAGTCCTCACATGCTTGGGGTAGACACCCCGCTAACTCCCCGATGGGCTTGAAGCCTGCAGGTCACCTTAAGTCTGCTTCAGCCCATATGCAGAGATGGTTTGAGCAGGGTGTGGCTGCTGCACACACGACAGCTTCTTGGAGCCACAAGTGAGAGCTGGGTGACAGGTGGACACCAAGGATGGATAAGGAGCACTGAAAAGGGCTCAGCAAGCCCTCACGCCAGAAGTGCTAGTCCTCCCTGAACACCCCAACACCCCACAAAGGGAAGGGACTGGAAATAAGAGAGGTTGGGGAAGGCTTCCTGTAGAAGGTGGGGTTTTATTTGGGACTTAAAGGAAGCCAGAGAAGTCAGAAGGCAGAGATGAGGAGAGAGAGAGCGTTCCAGGCGTGGGAGACAGCCAGGGAAAATGCACAGAACGGAGAGATGAAGTGTCTTGTTTGTGGAACAGCCAGGAGGCCAGTGTCACTGGATCGAAGAATATGTGCTGGGGAGTAAGGTGTGAGGAGAAAGGAAAGGTAGGAGAGGGCAGGTTACGGAGGGCTTTGAATGCCAAACAATATTTTACATTTGATCCTGGAGGCGACAGGTAACTACTGGAGTTTACTGAGTAGGGTGGTGACATGGTCACCTGTGTTTTAGGAAAATCACTTTAGTGACTCACTGGACACAGGCAGACCCATCAGTAGGCTAATGCAACAATCCAGGTGTGAGGTGAGGAGGGCGTGCCACAGGATGGTGACAGTGTCAGAGGAGAGAAAAGGTACTGCAGAGGAGATTTACAGGCCTTGGCAAACAGCTTAGTCATCAGGGTGAGGGTGAGGAGTCCAAGATGACTCCTAGCTGGGAGCCTGAGGGACAAGGAAGAGGGTGTTACCCTCTATAGTAATAGGGAAAGGGCAGGGAGGATTTAAGAGGAAAGCTCATGAGTCCTGTTTTGGACATATTGATTTTGGGATGTCTACTGGACATTAGTTTCAAATGTGTAAAGGACAGTTGAAGATGTCAGACTGGAGGTCAGCAGAGTAGACTACGGCAGATTTGAGAATCATCAGCATAGAGATGGTAATTAAATCCATGGGAACTGATGGGATCACTAAGTGAAGTAATATAGAGGGAGAAAAAAAGAGGTCCAGTATAGAACCCTGAAGGACACGTATAAGAGTGTGATCTGGAAGAGGACCTAACAAAGGAAACTGATTAGGGGCAGTCAGATAGGTAGGAGAATCAAGAGAGGGGTGTCCAGAAAATCCAGAGAGAAGAGATTATCAAGGAGGAGAGGGTGATCAACAAGTGTCAAAGGCAGCAGAGGGGTTAAAGAACATGAGGAGTAAGAAAAGACAATTAAATTTGGCAACTAAGAGTTCATGAGTAACTTTGGAGACAGCAGTTTGGGTGAAATGATAAGGTTGGAAGCCAGATTCTAAGAGGTTAAGAAGGGAGTGAGAAGAAAGACAGGGGAGACACCGATTGTAGGAGGCCTTTTTGAGGAGCTTAGCTAAAAAGGGTAGAAGAGATAGAGGACAATAGTTAGCAGGGATAGAAGGATCAAGTGAGGATTTTTTCAAGATGGGGGAGACAAGGGCATGTTTGTAGGCAGTAGGAAAGGAACCAGTAGAAATTGAAAATAAGTGAAAGAATGGAGATGACAGAGAGGACCATCTGTTGGAGGAGATGGGGTAGGATCTCTTGATCAGGTAGATGGGTCAGCCGTGGTAAGGAGTAAAGCCACCTTTTCACATGAGACATGGTAGCCCATATGTAGGCATGAAGGCAATGAATATGAGAGTGATCCAAGGCTGAGGCTTGGCTGGGCATAATTGGAGATATGATAAAGGCTCAAGAAATTCAAGATAGGAGGACAGTATAGAACTGAATTGGTTCACCAAGGAATCTAGATGGGGAGAAGAGGTTAAGAGTGGCTTATGTAGGGGAGATGACCTGGGAGAGAACTGAGGAGTCAAGGGATTGGAGGTCATTGTGTGGACAAAGAGTAGGGTTTTGTAAGGGAAGGCAGAAGAAGTGAAAAGCCAATAGATTATGGTCATGGGGGGGGGTGTTCAGAATTCTTTTAGATGAAAGTGGTACATTTGTGGGTGATGGCAAGATTGAGGGTATGACCATCTTTGTGTGTGGCTCACTTGGTGTGGAGGAATAGCCCATGGGAGAAGAGTAGGTTGAGGAACTGAGTAGTTAAGACATTTGAGAGAATCAGTTGAATGCTGAATTCCCTAGAATAAAGGCAGGAATTAGAGAGCAGAAAAAAATTGTGAGCCAGGTATGAAACTCATTGAGGATGAAAGGGGAATACTTGTAAAGTCCTTCGGGACAGGTATTGTTTCTGCTGTGTGTGTGTGTGTGTGTGTGTGTGTGTGTGTGTGTGATCAACACTTACTATCGTGCCTGGCCTATCTGTTATCGTTCGGTCATTTTTCAGTCATGTCTGACCCTTCATGACCCCATTTGGGATTTTCTTGGCAAAGATACTGGAGTGATTTGCCTTTTCCTCCTCCAATAGATCCCTTTTGTCAATCAGAGGTTAAGTGACTTGCCCATGTTCACACAGCCAGTAAGTGTCTGAGGCTGGATTTGAACTCAGATCTTCCTGACTCCAGGACCAGAGCTCTATCCACTGCACCACCAGCTACCTCCAGGCTGCCACACAGAAAGTTCTTAATAACTGCTTGTTGATTGATTTTGGGAGCACAGAATCCCCATCAGCAATTAAGTGGGAATCACAAAGAATTTTTCAATCCTACGTCAGATGTGATCTAGAACCAAACTTAGAATCAGCACCAGCCTGAGGCAGTCAAAAGAACAGACAACCGGCTTTTATTGGCTGTCCTTGCTAAGTAAGGTGCCTCATAGCCCTTACTACAGACTAAGGAGCTATCAGCTTGTTCATCAGGCAAGGTGGCACAGTGGGCCTGCAATCAGGAAGACTCAAGTTCAAATCCTACCTCAGGTATTTACTAGCTGTGTGACCCTGAGCAAGTCACAACCTCTGTTTGCCTCTGTTTCCTTAATTATACAATGGAGATAATAAGAGGTTCCAATACCCTCAAAGGGGTATTGCAAGGATCAAAAGTGCAAAGCACTAAGCGCAGTACCTGGCACACAGTAAGAGATTGATAAATGCTTGTTTTATTCCTTTCTTCCTGCCTTCTTGTTAGGCAAAAGCTTTCTAAGCAAGCTGGGATACACTCCTAAAGAACTGAACTCCAGAAGATAAAAACAAAGAGAACCATAGTGATCAGTACAGATTCGAACCCAGAACAGAAACAGTAGAACTGGCAGAGAGTGCCCAGTGGTAAATGTTGACACAACATCCATCAGAGAGCAGTATGCTAATATCACCAAAGGACAATCACAGCCCTTTAGATTCAGGGGCATGAGTCACCCTCACCACACGTGTCCCCTACACAAGCAAACTCCACCCACACAGATTCCTGATGTCACTTCATCTATGTTCACCTCAACACCTATGTCATAACTATTCCATCCATGTATGTTTTCTGGTCACAAATACCTATGTCCACCCAAGAGTTGGGATGAGACCCTTTAAAAGAGTATAATCCATGCATAGTGCTGAGGGGTGAGGAATCTTTTTCGTGTCCCTCCATTTATTGTTTTTATTAAACTGTATCAGTGGAATCTGGTGAACTGTGATTTTTTTGTTTTTTTAAACAACTGGGGTTGAGTGACTTGCCCAGGGTCACACAGCTAGTAAGTGTCAAGTGTTTGATCTGAGGCCAGATTTGAACTCAGGTCCTCCTGACTTTAGGGCCAGTGCTCTACCCATTGTGCCACTTAGCTGCCTGTGAACTGTGATTTTGAGGGGTTGTTGACCCACTGAGTGCCTCAAATCTGGGGTAGTTTTTCTGGAGTACTATGTATGAGAGGAGGTAGCCAGGTGCTACATACAGAAAAAACCTTAGAATTCTGAGTCCTACCCAACTCCGGTAATCCTTCACCTACTTCCTCCTGAGTTACCCGGCAAAATGCTCCTGAACTTTTCATATGTGTGTTTGCCCTAGATTAAAGGCTGATCTGAGACTGAGGCTGGGCAATCCATAGCTTCACAGATAAAGGAAACAGAGAGCAAACCAGACAACTAAGTGAGATCCAGAATGAGCGGCTGAAGTTTGGAACTGGTTGGTGCCCACCCTCTGATCTGGGACACCAAGGCAGGTCAAGGGTCCTCAGAGCCAGAAGATTTTCTAGCAGAAAGACCTAGAAAGGAAGGGATCTGGGGGGGGGGGGGGGCAGTGTCCACAGAGGCAGAAGACAAAGGTAAGACCCACAAGATCATAGGGTCACAGATCTCTATAGCTGGAAGGGACCTTAGATTTTATCAAGTACAATGGTGCTCAAACATTTTTTGCTCACACCACAGTATATTTTCCACAAGGAACTGTGGCAGGGATGGGAGAACCATGCATGACTGGTATCCCTTCAATAAGAGGGGATTTTTGTTGACTTCTTTTCATTTCAAAGTTCAACACGTCCAGAGGTTAGTGAGCATATTTAATAGGCAGGTTTGATTTTGTGAATATTATATTTACTGGTCTACATAGTATACTGGGTAAGTACAACTTATATTTAACAGACTTATTTATCAATTTTCTTTTATCTGTAATAACATCTGAAATTTGCAGCACACATAGAAAAATTCACAGCACAGTTGGGTGCCACAGCATACCATTTGAGAACCATCTCCCCTGAATTTCCCACAGATGAAGAATATGAGGGACCAGAGAAGCCCAAGGTCACAGACAGCTTAAGTGGCAAAGCCAAGATTTCAACGCAGATCCTCAGATTCCTAATCTAACACATTTCCACTTCACCCTAATATTAAGAAGAAGAAAAAAAAAACCCAACCTATATGGTGAGAACGGAAGGAGAAGCAAACTGACAGATGAGTCAGAGAATTTGGCCACATGTCCAGAGAGTGAAGATGAATATGCTCAGTCACAGCCCCTCTGGTGGTAGCAGGGAGGTGACCTGGACCCTGCGCCTAACTTCCAAAGCTGACCCACGGTTTGTGGCAGTCTGAAGAGATACATCACTTTGGGACAGACCTTGGTGCATTCTTTTATTCAAACCCTCTCTGTCTCAGGGAAAGAAGGGGGGGAGGCCTGAAAGTCCCCACTTCTACTTTCACAACACGGCCTGGTCCTGTTCCCTCTCCAAGTCTCAGGGACCCAGTGGACGTCATCCCAGTGGGAATGGGTCCCACTCATCCCCACCGAGGGCTCACATTTCAAAACACACTCAGCCTGTTTGTACCATTTCCTCCCACCCGCTAGTCGCTCTCTCCCTCTTCTTCTCTCCTCCTCCTCCTCCTCCTTTTCTCCTCCTCCTCCTCCTCCTCCTCTTTCTCCTCCTCCTGTTCATCCTCTCCACATGCCTCGTCTTCTGCCGTGGGCTCTGATCTGAACAGGACAGATAAAACTTCCTCTTCCTCCTCTTCTCCCTCCTCCCTGTTGTCCCGTCTAAACAGTACATATAACAGGCAGTACACCAGTATTACAAAAACGAGGACTGTAATCAAGACCTCAAAAAAGGACAAGAGCGACTCCCTGGTTTCCGAGCTGCTGGCATTTTCCCAGCTGGCATTCTCTGGAGCAGGGTCAGCAAAGGGTTCAGGTCCTGGAAAGGGGCCGTCTAGAGATTGAAGATGACGGGCGTTACGGCCTCCAGCTGTGATGAAGGGAGGACCCTGCAGTCTAACAGGGGAAGTGTACAAACTAGGAGATAGGTTGTTAGCAAGTAGAGTAGGGGCTGTCTGGGGCCTCTGATATAAGGGAAGTGGCTTAGGAGAAAGGGTTCTAACCTCGAGAGGGGGGCCACTGTCCACACTGCCCCCAAAGCCCTTGGA
>NW_020951020.1:0-1391 GCF_900497805.2 Vombatus ursinus
TAGCCATCATCACAGTGACAATGCTTGAGGTTGTTGCAGACCCCTCTGCCATGACACATGGCCTCTGGCTCGCAGTCATACTGCAGCACCTGCACGTCAGAGCATGTGCGGTTGAGACAGATCTTCTGGGGGCCACACGAGGTGCCTGCCTTCACGGCCCCTCCGTCAGGGAGATCCACATCCTCAAAGAGGTCCACCCCCCAGCACCACGTGTCTTCCAGGGGGATCTGGATGAGAGTGTGGTGGTTCCTCGTTTGGGGCAACCTCAGGATGTCCTCACACAGCAGCTTCCCACACATGACATCCTCGGGCTCACACTTGACAAACGCCTTGTGTAGCCCTTTCTGGCCACTGCCACAGTTCCCAAACCTGTCCCCCTGGCTGTTCAGATGGTGGTAACAGCTCTGCCGGGCACCTCTGGAGCCCTCGCCAAACACCTCCACACAGTGGCTCTGAAGGCTCCTACACCGCCCCCGGTAGCAGTGACCTCCGCCACTGCACGGGGTGCCATCTTGCTTGTAGGTGTCAGGCTGGCACCACATGGAGCTGCCGTTACAGTATTCGGGGAGGTCACACTCATCCACGCTGGGACGACAGGGCGTGGCTGACTTCAGAAACTTGCACTCTCTGCAGCATGCTCCAAAACCACAGTCTGAGCCCTGCCTCATCTGGCACGAGGGCAGGCAGCACGGGTCCTTCACACACTCATGGGGGCTGCCACAGTCACACTCTTCCCCTCCGTCTACTACGTGGTCCCCGCAGAAGGGCTTCCCCACCCGGCCCCTGGGCACCGGCTCGTCATACAGGCAGGACCCTTTGTGCTGGCGCAGGAATTCGTAGAAATCCTCGAAGCTACAGTTGCTGAAACTACTCTCAGAGTTGACAGTTCCAAGCATGATGCAGGAGGGCTGGTCAGGACACACGCAAGACGGGTGGTCGTGCCTCATGCCAAGGTTATGGCCCAGCTCGTGGACCATGAGCATTGCAAAGACAGTAGCATCTTCATGACAGAAAGATTCGACTCCTGCTGAAAGCTCAGACACACAGGCCCCATTGAGAAATGCTTCCCCCGTGTACTCTCCTGGATCGTAGCCTACTATGAGATGGGCAACATCGTGCTTTGCCCGACTGACCAGCTCCTCTCCTCTCCAGTGGTTGAAATTCTGCAGCACTTCCCGCAGGTCCCCAGAAATCCCCACCTGGTCCCTCTCCGTCCAGATCTCCAAACCTACCAGGACCACCTGGACGTGGATTGCCTGGCTGTAGGTGTTAACGTGGGCAAGGGCGTCCATCACCATCTGCACTGTCTTGGTCACGTTGCTATTCCACATTTGGAACCGCCTGTTGTCAACCACGACAAACATCTCCACGTACTTGGTGTGGGACCAGAT
>NW_020951021.1:0-7947 GCF_900497805.2 Vombatus ursinus
CAACCACGACAAACATCTCCACGTACTTGGTGTGGGACCAGATGTAGCTGAGAAATTTGCCAGGCTCGGCTTCTTCATAGCCGTAATTCTCATCCCTTCTTGGATGCAGATTCGATGCGGACTTTGGGGTATCTTCTTTGACCTTACAGGAGCCTCTTATATGCTCATCCATGTGGTACAAGACATGTTCAAAATTCTTCGAGGTACCAATGGGTTCAATGCCAAAGACTGATTCATCTATAGTTATCATGCCTTTGAGGCCTGAGCAGGTGCTGACAGAAACCAGGGACCGCAGCTCACCTTCCACATATCCATCATAATAGCAGTCATCCTGGATAAAAGGCATGTCCAGGCCTAAGGCCTCTTTGGTGTAGGTGTAGACAGGGAAGTCCTTGATGAACAATCCTCTTTTCAACCTTAGCTGAATCACTTGCTTTTTACCTCTCATTAATAGGATATAGGACAGCTTTTCTATTGATTCTTCCCTGCTTTTGAATGTTTCTAATTTCCTGGGGGTGATTATTTCATAATAAGAGTAAGACCCCTGGGTACAGGATGTGCTTGGAAGAAGCATGCACACCCACAGAAAGATGATCTCCAGGCCAACGCCCCAGACCCTGATCTGGGGCCCTCTGAATAGATATTTTTTCCTAGTCTCACCCATGGCTACATCTTTACCTGGGAGAGGGGCCAGCAGATGTCACTGGAGCTGTAGCCACAGACATGGCCCACGTGAAGCAGCTGATAATAGCTGGGTCTCTGTCCTTGAGTGCTTCACCTTTGGCTCAATGGCATGGTCCTTGACCCCATACCTCTGTGGGCTGCCTGAAAAGGATCCCAGGTGCTCAGGTGACTTTCTGCCCTTCCGTCCACCCTCTGCAAATCCACCTTCTGGCCCTTACCACGGTCTGACTCTGTGATCTTCCTAGGACAACAACAATTCTAGCACTTCTGGGACCACTCTAGGCTTCATTCTTACCCTTCTCTTGCCCCCAAAGAAGGCTCTACTAAATAGTACCCCAGTCTTGAACGAGGCTCGGGACAAAAGGATAAAAAAATCAACTCTCACTCCTTCCTTAGCCCTGGTCAGTATGAAAAAACACCCCTCCCCCACTGTGCCAGGCATCCGTTGCCCTGCCAACTCTAAGAATCCAACAGTTCCAGAGCCGGGAGGTCTGTGGGCTGGGCCCCAGAACTCTCTGCTCATTCCTCCTGTTCTCAAATACCACACCACTCCCTCTCTATTCTACGTTGTCCTTCTTGGGAGGCTCAGTGCCTTGCCTCCTTGGCCTCAAAGAGGTTTTAGGCTCAGCTTCTAATCTGATGGTGATTTCAGAGTATCCCCTGCGCATCCACACTCCCTCTTCAAGGGGGCTGAGCCTGCCCCTGGCACTTTTGAGTCCTCCTTGGCTGCCACAAGCCAATGGAAATTGAGGTCGCTGTTATGAGACCTCAAGCCTCAAACAGGGGGCACATAAGGGCCAGAAAAATGTTAAGTGCTCTCTCCTTGTGCCCAGGAAAACAGATGACTTGGCATCCAAATAGTGTGGCCACTTCTACTGATACATGCGTTAGAGTGGCTCGGAGGGCAGTTATCCTAGGGGTCAGGGTGGAATGATGGACTTGAGGTCATGAAATTCCTGGGTTTAAATCCTCTCTTCTGACTTGCCAACATGTTCTTGGACAAGGGAACAAGCATGTATATAGCGCCTAGTATGTGCTGTGCTGAGCGTTTACAAATATGATCCAATTTGATCCTCACAACAATCTTGGGAGGTCCGTGCTGTTATGATCCCCATTTACAGTTGAGGAAACTAAGGCAGACAGAGGCTAAGAGACTGGCCCAGAGTCACACAGGTAGGCTCGATCTAAGCTAACTAAGTACTCTGTGCACTATGGCGCCCTCAGTGGCAGGTTATGTAACCTCTCTAAGGCTACATTTCCTTATCTGTACTATGGGGTCATTTGGGGCAGCTGGGTGGTACAGTGGATAGAGTGCCCGACCTGAAGTCAGGAATACAAATGTTCAAATCCAGCCTCAGGCACTTACTAGCTGTATGCCCTGGGCAAGTCACTTCACCCTATTTGCCTCAGTTTCCTCATCTGTAAAATGAACTGGAGATGGAAATGGCAAACCTCTCTAGTATCTTTGCCAAGGAAACTCCAAATGGGGTCACAAAGAGTTGGACATGACCAAACAATAACAAAAATGTGAGGTCACTAATACCTGTAGTACCAGCCTCACTGGGTGGTTGTGAATGTCTTATTTGGTTTGGACAGTGCTACTACTCTCTTAGTCAACTAGCCCTCTGCAAGGGCTGCTGGGGGGGCCAATAGACTCATCTCCTCCTCTGCCTCCCAGCCCACCTCCAACTTGGTCAACGAATTCTCTGAAGTTAGCCATTCTGCACCTCTGACAAAAGACACCAATTCAGGGTTCTCTCCCTCTCCTTTCCCTTTGCCTACAAAGATGTCTTGTCTCCTTGGGGAATCAAGGCATTCTGGAATCAGCAGAGGCTTCTGCGGCCACGTCATCTCATCCAGACTTGGAAAGGCGTCCCTGTGGTCACACACACGGCAGGTCGGCGTCCACCCTTTGTGGCCCAATGCACATGTGCTAGCGCTCATTGTTCGGAAGCTTTTCCTGACATCAAACTGAAACCTGCCTCTTTTCCACTATCACTTATTGCTCCTGGAGAAGGTCTGCTCTCCAGGGACAAAAAGAACAGGTCAAAAATCCTTCTGCCTTCTGGAGGTGGCTCAGTGAATAGAGTGCTGGGCTTGGAGTCCGGAAGATCTGAGTTCAGATCCAGCCTCAGGCACTTACTAGCTGGATGACCCTGGGCAAATCACTTTAACCTCTGCCTGTTTCCTCATCTATGAAGTGGGAATATTAACAGCATCTACCTCCTAGGTTGTGGTGAGGATCAAATGAGATACTATCTGGGAAGTGCTTAGCACAGTGCCTGGCACACAGTAGGTGATATATAAATGTTTATTTCCTTCCCCTTTTGAATACTTCAAGACAGCTATCACATTCCTCCTGAGGCTCTGCTTCTCGAGTCCATCACCTGATTCTTCTATGATGTGGCCTTGAAGCCCTTCACCATCCTGGTCACTCTGGATGATCTGGACAGATGCTTTCTAGCTTGTCAACGACCCTCCCAAATGGAAGGACTCAGACCTGAACCCAGGGTACCAGATGAGGTCTGATGAGGGCAAAGAACCAAATTCTTATTTCTGGAAGCTAATTCTCTCGATGTACCCCAAATTCAAACTAACATTCTTGGCTGCCCCCATCATACTGCTGACTCACATTGAGTTTGTGGTCCACTAAAACCACCCAGTCCTTGGATCTTTTTCAGATAAACTGCTACCTAACCATACCTCTGGGGCAGCTAGGTGGCCAGGAAGATTCTTCTTCATGAGTTCAAATCCGGCCTCAGACACATAACACTTACTAGCTGGGTGACCCTGGGTAGGTCACTTAACCCTACTGCCTAGCCAAAAAAAAAAAAAAACAGGCACAACTGAACAACAACAGTTCTATCTTCTATTTATAAAGCTGATTTTTTTGAACCCCAATGCACTAAGCTCTCTACAATCTTTTTGGAGCCTGACTCTGTTATGCAGTCTGTTAGCTGTTCCTCACAGATTTGTGTCACCTGCAAATTTGTAAGTATCCCCTCTATGCCTCTTTTTCAAGTCATTGTTAAAGGCCAACTACACATCCCTGGGGGCTTCCATTGGTGGTCTCCTGATAAACTGACACTGAACTATTTATCAATAACTGGATCTCTAGTGTACATCTCTTTACAATTCCCACAATAACTCTGTGAGACACTTGATCTTGCTAGTGTTTTACCCTTTGGTGTCACCACTTGCTGTTCGCCCTGCTACTGTCTTCTACTCCACAGGACCTCCCAACACCTTGCCATAAAGAACTTGATCTTCTCAGGGCCTGCCATGGTGCCTATGATGTCTTGACTGGTGAGAATATCACCAGGCCCCCTAGATCTATCCAGCCCCAACTATGCTTCATGATTCATTCCACTCTTGCCATTTTCTTATCATCAGCCCTGCCACCCTATATGTAGACCCTCCTCTTCTGCCCTTCCTTACCAGCTTTGTAACTCTGGAACCAAAATAAAAGCAACACTTCCATGAAGACTGGAAAGAACAAGCCAATCAATTCCTCTAAGGCTCAGCACTATCCCTGTGACTTCTCAAAAAAACATATGCCTTCCTGGCAACTCCTATAAACGTTGTGTCTCCCTCTTAGAATGTAAGCTCCTTGAGGGCAAAAACTGTCTTCCTTTTGCATCTGTATACAGAGCATTTAGCACAATGTTTGGCATATACTAAGTTTTTGTTGTCTAATTCTTTGTGATCCCATTTGGGGTTTTCTTGGCAAAGATGTTGGAGTGGTTTGCCATTTCCTTCTCCAGCTCATTTCACAGATGAGGAAACTGAGGCAAACAGGCTTGAGTGACTTGCCTAGAGTCACACAGCTAGTAAGTGTGAACTCAGGAAGATGAGTCTTCCTGACTCCAGGTCTGGCACTCTATTCACTGCACCACCTAGCTCTCTTACATACAAAATATATTTTGAAAAATTTCAATAATATTTTCTGTTCTAATATTATCTATACTTCCTCCTCCTCCTCCTCCTCCTCCCAGAAAGCCATCCCTTCTAATAAATTAAAAAGAAAAAAAATAATTCAATAAACTGACCAACACATTGAAAACATCTGGTGTCTTATGCGATGTTCCACATCCATAGTCCCCCACCTCTGAAAAGAAGATGCAGGAAGCTCCTTCTTCTATCTCTCCTTTAGGTCCAAGCTTGGACAGTATAAAATAAGTATCTAACCCTCAATATTTACATGTTTTCTCTCGTCAGAATGTATGCTTCTTAAGAGTAGGGAGTGTTTTTTTGGTTACTGGCAAAGGTAATAAGCCTTGGATCTTTCTTCCTTGGGAAAGGGTATCCACCTTACTTAAGAAAGAGACAAAAGAGATTGGCAGCTAAGCAGAGCAGTGGCTAAATGACTGCAGAAAAGAATTGGTAGGGTTCAATCAAATTGAGATATTATAATTTTTTTAAAAAAATTATTGCCCTACGAAAACATAAAATCACATAATAAGAAATAGATAGCTTAAACAACTCAGGCTTATCAAGTGAAATTGAACAAGCCATAAATGCCTCTCTCTTCTTTCCTTGGATTAGGGTACTGTGGGTATGAATGCTGCATAAAATGTTAGAAGATGTAGCTGTATTGGTTTTGCTTCATTGCTTTTCATTGTTACACGGGACGGTTCACTGATTGGAGGATGGAGAGAGGACGTATCTCAAAATGGCTTTTGTGAAAACAAAAGATATCAATAAAACTTAAAGAAAAAAAAGAGTAGGGAGTGTTTGTTTGTGGGGCTTTGGGGTTGGGGGGTGATATATAGGGTGTCTTTCTTTTTATCCCTAGCACTTTGGCCCATGTTATTGCTGTTCAGTAGTTTTTCAGTCGTGCCTGACCCTTTGTGATCCCATCTGGAGTTTTCTTGGCAAAGATACTAGAGGGATTTGCCATTTCCTTCTCCAGCTCATTTGACAGATGAGGAAACTGAGGCAAACAGGGTAAAGCGACTTGCCCAGGTCACACAAGCTAGTAAGTGTCTGAGGCTGGATTTGAACTTGGGTCTTCCTTGACTCTTGGCCTGATGCTCTATCCACTGTGTCACCTGGCTGCTATATGTCTTAGTTGTTATAATTATTGTTACAAAGGAAGATTCAATGTCAGTAAATATATTGGAAATTATTCTTTTTTTTTTTAAAGAATAAGGATAATAATAATAGTATATACATACATACATATATATATGTATGTATATTGCTTTAAGGTCTGCAAAGCCTTTTACAAATATTTTCTTAATCAATCCTCACAACAACCCTGGGAGGTAGATGCTATTATGATCCCCATTTTACAGTTGAGGAAACTGAGGCACAGTGACTGGTGTCTGAGATTTTTTAAAAGGTCCAAATAAAAATTATTATTATTAATTAAGGGAAAATGCTACAGACATATCAAATAAACATTATTTCCTTTTTTTTGACTGGGTTAACTAGACAGTTACCAAGATTTCAGCTACACTTTTGACTTTTGACAGTTACTCCAGCTATGCTCATGAATAAGGTGGAAAGGCACAGAAGCAATGTGGCATGGTGGATAGAGTTCTAGACTTTTAGTAAGAAAGACTTTGGTTCAAATCCTGCCTCATATTAAATGCTGGGTTGGACAGCTAGGTGGCACAGTGGATAGAGTGCTGAGCCTGAAGTCAGGAGGTCCTGAATTCAAAGCCAGCTTTAGATACTTACTAGCTGTGTGACCCTGAGCAAGTCATTTAACCTCTGATTGCCTTAATCCACTGGAGAAGGAAATGGCAAACCACTCCAGTATCTGCCAAGAAAACCCTAAATGGGGTCATGAAGAGTTGGGCATGACTGAAAAATAACTAAACCACAAGGCACAACCTCTCTGACTCTCAGCTTCCTCATCTATAATGCTAGGAAAGATGCAGGCTAGTTAATAGTGCAATTAATTTAATTTGGAACTAATTGAATAGCCTGAATCAAAGCAATGGGAGTCAACTTAATGATTTTATCAGTGACTTACATTTAGGGATACATAGCATGCCTATCCAATTAGCAGATTACAGAGAGCCAGGAAATACTAGAGCCATCTAAATGGAAACCTACAGGTTTCCTAATTTTTTCCTAATTTTTACTAATGATAGTTAACATGTTTATTGCACTTTAAGGTTCACAAAGCTCCTTACACAGGCGATCTCACTTGATCCTCTCAACAGCCTCGTGAGGTCGGTGCCATTGTTGTTTCCAGTTTACACATAAGGGAATTGGGAAATGGGAGGTTAAGTAGTGTGTCCAGGGTCACACAGGTCTTCCTGACTCCAAATCAATTTCTCTGTCCATTGGGCAACCTAGCTGCCTACTCTTACTTATTTATAACTGATCCAAAAAATTTAGCCATGTGTCCAGAGTAACTCCAAGGAGGAAAGATAGGGAAGTTCAGCATTGGTTCCTCCAATCATGGACTGGACTGGAATATTTATCCTTGTTCTTACAGGGTGATGTGGCACCTCTGTGCCTGAAGCTTGACCCTTCCACAATGCTCCCAATTCTAGGAAGCCTAAGGAAATACATCAGGCGTGGACAGTATTTTATTTATTCATTTATTTAGATTCTCCCTGCTTCAGATTAATAAGTGGTTGGCAAATTCCCAGCATGAATTTCCATTTCCCAGCCATGGCCTTCTCCTGCTCCCTGTTTAGGCCATGGAGGCCAGGGGTTTGCTGCTAAAGCTTTACTTTGTATAACTCCACTCATTCCCATTTAGGGCTTGACGTGCTCATGCTGCATCTCAATGTCTTCCTCTTCCTTTTTTTCTTTCTCTAACCCATGTAAAGACTCTTTTCCTGAGTGCCTGGACTTAACCTTATACAACAAGTATGAGGAAACAAGAGCCAACAGGATGATCAAGAAGATGATGGAAATTAAAATCAAAATAAAGGATTTGTTTTCTGTGTTTTCTTCTTCAGACTTCATGACCACGGGAGGACAGGTGATGGCTGGCTAAGGGAGAGAGGTCAAGTCAGAGGTGGCAGCATCTTCAGGAGTAGGGGGTTCCAGAGGAGTTGGAAAGGGGTATTCTTGAGCAGGAAGGGCTGCTTCCTCAAGAAAAGGGACCCTGCTCTCAAGAGAAAAGGTTCTGGAAGGGAATACGACCTTTACAGAAGAGGCTCTGACCTCCAGGGAAGTATAGACCTCGAGAGAGGGGCCACTGTCCACACTGCCCCCAAAGCCCTTGAAATCACATGTGGGAGGGGCATAGCCATCATCACAGTGACAATGCTTGAGGTTGTTGCAGACCCCTCT
>NW_020951022.1:0-2160 GCF_900497805.2 Vombatus ursinus
ATTATGGCTCGAAAAGTTTTACTAACTCTGGATAGGAGTCATTAGATGATCTCAGAACAAAATCATTGGCTGGAATGAACACTTGTTTAAAAAAAAAATCTTGGTGGTAAAGTAATAAAAAAGAGGAGAGGCTTATAGTTTGTCATCAAAAACTGCTTCCATAAATTTTCATGTTTTTAACTAAAAAACAAATAAAATAAAAATTCATTTTACCACTAACCTAAGAATGGGAGTAGCCCTAAATAGCAATAGTAATAATAACAGTAATAACAATAATAATATACGTTAACTTATTCGATATTTACAACAACCCTATGAGGTGAGTGCTAATTTTGTCCTTATTTTACACATGATGAAACTGAGCCACAGGGAGTTTAAATGACTTGCCCAGGGTCACACAGATAATCTGAGACAGGATTCAAACACATCATCTTGACTCCAAGTCTTGTGTTCTATCTACTGAGGCACATAGTTGCCTGAATCAGGTTTTAAACATGATTGGTTGGTTGGTTGGCTCATGTTGGAAGGAGGTGGAAACAGTAAGGGAAAGGAATGAAAATAATTATTTTCTTGAAAAATCAGTCTTAAGAAAAGCTCCAAAAAGAACCTCACTCAAGACTTTGAAGATCTGGGGTTTCCTCTCCTCCTTTTTATTCCTTTACCACCAAGATTTTGTTCATTCCAGCCAATGATTTTGTTCTGAGATCATCTAATGACTCCTATCCAGAGTTAGTAAAACTTTTCGAGCCATAATAGTAAAGATCATGCTGTTCAGGAATATGTGTATCTATGAAAGCCTGTGTGGTTAATGTTCTGGACTTGGAACCAGGAAGCCACAGGTTTGAATCCCACTTTAATAGCTGGGTGTCACTGTGGGCAAGTCTCTAAGACCTACCCAAGCCTCAGTTTTCTAATCTGCAAAATGGTACAGAGGGTTGTTTTGAGACTTTAATGGAATCATATATAGAAAATGGTTTTCAAGCTTTAAATCAAAGTGTGGCCACACTTTCAAAACCTATGGCCAAACCACTTTAGTTGATGATCTTTGTGAGATGTTATAGGAAGAAAATAAAGTCATCCAGGGACCAATTTGCTGAAGATTAGCTTCTTTGAACTTAGGCTAGGCCTTGGACAATCCAATCAAGGCTCATACTCACATATAACATTTATTACAAATCTCTTGTTTTTACATATTTTTCCAGGCAGACAACTGGGGACTGAGGTGCAGAGGAACAAAGAAAAAAACTTATAATTAACAAATAAAAACACTAATTTAAGGCATACTAAAGAAATTATAATGGAAGAAGGAATCAGATGCACCATACATCATACCCAGTTCTAGTTTCCAATTCAGAGGCAGTTTCTGTAAGACCCATCCCACCATACTCACTCTACCTCAACATTGTTCTTTTGTCTGTAGTACAAAACAGTGGTTAAGCTAGAGTGAGTATGGTGGGATGGGTCTTACAGAAACTGCCTCTGAATTGGAAACTAGAACTGGGTATGATGTATGGTGCATCTGATTCCTTCTTCCATTATAATTTCTTTAGTATGCCTTAAATTAGTGTTTTTATTTGTTAATTATAAGTTTTTTTCTTTGTTCCTCTGCACCTCAGTCCCCAGTTGTCTGCCTGGAAAAATATGTAAAAACAAGAGATTTGTAATAAATGTTATATGTGAGTATGAGCCTTGATTGGATTGTCCAAGGCCTAGCCTAAGTTCAAAGAAGCTAATCTTCAGCAAATTGGTCCCTGGATGACTTTATTTTCTTCCTATAACATCTCACAAAGATCATCAACTAAAGTGGTTTGGCCATAGGTTTTGAAAGTGTGGCCACACTTTGATTTAAAGCTTGAAAACCATTTTCTATATATGATTCCATTAAAGTCTCAAAACAACCCTCTGTACCATTTTGCAGATTAGAAAACTGAGGCTTGGGTAGGTCTTAGAGACTTGCCCACAGTGACACCCAGCTATTAAAGTGGGATTCAAACCTGTGGCTTCCTGGTTCCAAGTCCAGAACATTAACCACACAGGCTTTCATAGATACACATATTCCTGAACAGCATGATCTTTACTATTATGGCTCGAAAAGTTTTACTAACTCTGGATAGGAGTCATTAGATGATCTCAGAACAAAATCATTGGCTGGAATGAACA
>NW_020951023.1:0-3141 GCF_900497805.2 Vombatus ursinus
GGTTGGTAATTTGAGGAGATTGTAGGGTCCAATAAAGATTTTGTGGGTTTTTTCACTTAATAGTATTTTATTTTTTCAATTACATGTAAAGATAGTTTTCAACATTCATTTTTTGTAAGATTTTGAGTTCTAAATTTTTCTCCCTCCCTTCCTCCCTTCCCTTCTCCCTCCTCAAGATGGCAAACAATCTGACATAGGTTACACATGTACAATCATGTTAAACATATTTCCACGTAAGTTAAGTTGTGAAAGAAGAATCAGAATGAAAAGAGAAAACCACAACAAAGAAAAGAAAATGAAAATAGCATGCTTTGATCTTCATTCAGACTCCATAGTTCTTTCTCTGAATGTGGATAGCATTTTCTATCATAAGTCTTTTGGAATTGTCTTGGATCATTGTATCGCTGAGAAGAGCCAAGTCTATCATAGTTGATTATCATACAATGTGACTGTTACAATGTTCTGATTCTGCTCATTTCACTTAGCATCAGTTCATGTAAGTTCTTCCAGGTTTTTCTGAAATCTGTTTACTCATCATTTCTTATAGAACAGTAATATTCCATTACATTCAAATACCACAACTTCTTCAGCCATTCCCCAATCGATGGGCATCCCCACAATTTCCAATTCTTTACCACCACAAAAAGAGCTGCTATAAATACTTTTGTACATGTGGGTCCTTTTCTCTTTTATGACCTCTTTGCAATACAGACCTAGTAGTTGTATTGCTGGGTCAAAGGGTATGCATATTTTTATAACCCTTCAGCCATAGTTCCAAATTGCTCTCCAGAATGGTTGGATCAATTCACAACTGCACCAACAATGCATTAGTGTTCCAATTTTCCCACATCTTCTCCAGCATCTATTATTTTCCTTTTCTGTCATATTAGCCAATGTGATAGGTGGGAGATGGTACCTCAGAGTTATTTTAATTTGCATTTCTCTAATCAATAGTGATTTACAGTACTTTTTTTTATATGACTATAGATAACTTTAATTTCTTCATCTGAAAACTGCCTGTTCATATTCTTTGACCATTTATCAATTGTGGATTTTTTTCAAGGATGGGGGAGCATAGAAGGGAATAGTATATAAGAAAAGATTGAACTTTAGAGAGATGGAAAGATTGACTGAGAGTGCAATCTGTTGGAGAAATTGGGAGAATATGGGCACATGTAGAAGGGTTAGTCCTGAGTAAGGAGAAATGCAGCCTTTTCCTCTGAGATTAGAATGAACAGGGGAAGGGAACAGCATGAAGATGATAAAGAGATGAAGAAAATGAAAAAAACAATGTGTGTGGTTTCTTTTCTTTGTTCAACAGAAGACAGAAAGAAGAAATCCAAGCTTTGGGTGTATCATTATTGTCAGCAATAGAACAAAGAGGCAAGGGATAGAGTAGAGAACAGTGTGGAGTTGTTGGATTGGTGAACTATGAGGCAAAGATTGGTAAGAAAGCAGCAGAGGGAATGGTCAATGAAAATATTGAGAGGTGGAGTGACTGGATGTCATGATGAGGACAAATAATATGTTTAGGAGAGGGAAGGCATAGGAAGACATGGAATAATAAACTATTTTGATCAGATAGAAGAATGTCAGAGATGTTTATCATGAAAGAGGAACATTTGTTAGAGATGGTATGATCTAGAAAGTGTCTTTTCTTAAGCATGTCTGAGGTGGAGTGGAGGTGTACATCATACAATTTGAGGAGATAGGAGAACTAGGGATTTAGGGTGTTTGAGGAAGTAATAACATTTATATACTCCCCTAGTATAAAAGCAGGAAAGGAAGTACATTGGTTGTGACATAATGAGTGCTTTATAAATACTGATTGATTCTTTATCTTAGCTAGTTCACTCCCTTGTAATACTTGTCCATAGTTGACAATTGAAAGCTTAAAGCCTAAATATTTTGGCCTCATCAGTAAATCTGGGAGCACATGCTTTTAGGATACAGAGTCCTTTAGTTTGTGTAGTTTGCTTAAAATAAGGTATGAAATAAAACAAAGGGACTTAGGATAAGATGATTTGCTTAAATTATCATAATGGTTAACCAAGCAAACTTCCTTGGGTCTAATAGAAAAATTCTAATTAATAACTGGGCTTACTGGAGATTGATCAAAAATCGTTTTCTTTCATGGTACAGTAAACAGAGCACTGAATCTGGAATGAGAAAAGTTGAGTTCAAATCCTACCTCTGATTATCTGACCTGTGTGACCTTGGGCAAATTACTTTACTTTCTTGGACCTTTTTCTTCAGTTGTAAAATGAGAAGTTTAGATTAGATGGCTTCTGAGATATCTGAGGGATTTAGCTGCATGATTATATGAACCTTTCTTTAGTTGATCACCTCACAAGTTCAACAGGTAACATGATAGCTAATGCTGAGAATAAGGTCAAAGGCTATAATAGCAAGCTTCCTTCTTATGTGAATCCAACTTAATAATGGATATCCTGAGCTATTAGGGGACAATACCTTTGAAATATGTGAAATATTACAGTTTCTTGAGGAAGTACATAATATAACTGATCTGTCTAGAATGCAAAACCCTCTTTACTATGAATCTTCCTCTGAGTCCTGTATCCTGCTTTGGATATAAGTGGATTTAACCCATTGCCCTTCTAGCCCAGCAGGTCCATTTTCAGCCATGATCAAGGTGAGTTTCTTACTTGGCTCTCATTGTAGTCACATTCTAGTTTTAATTCTGTCTCCATGGAGTGCCCAGTTCTTCCAAATAAATGAAAGGACTCTGAAACACAATTCTTAGCATAGATCAAGTTGCCTAGCCCACTGCATGATGAAATACATGAAAAGGGGAAGTCTTAGGTGGTTAGTTTACAAATAGTAAATTCATTCCCTTACTGAATTATGTTACAAAGAAGATCACAAGATAATATTTTGAATCTGAGCATTTGTTCTACTAGGAATAAAGTATGTTTTGGAAAGGGTCAAGAGGTCTTGACTATTGGAATCCTGAGTTTACCAATTTTAAGGCCTTCTATCTTCACTCATTTTTGTATTTTCAATTTTTCTTGTCAATTCACTCCTAATTTCTCTGGGAACAAATGGGAATCTGACTTTCTCCTATGACAGATTAATTATTCCATGCCACTATTAACTTCATACTATATCAGTCACTGATAC
>NW_020951024.1:0-1322 GCF_900497805.2 Vombatus ursinus
ATTATTCCATGCCACTATTAACTTCATACTATATCAGTCACTGATACTGTGGAAAGATAAATGATGAGACAGACAGTTGAAAGGAAATTATGATACTTCTTTGCACATGCTATCACATTCATATCTGCATAGGAGATAGCTTAGAAAATGCTTGTAATGCACTAAGAATTAGTGTCTAGATTAAAGCCTAAAATCCTGACAAATGTTCTCCTGCTTTCAAAACATACATGTTCCAATTTGCTTTGCAATGATATCTCCTACTTTTACAAGGGGTTGTCCTTATACCACAGATTCAAAGAGGAAAGAGACAGCATCTAACAGTTTTCTCTACTGCATTAAGAAAGTCACTACAACAGGGTGAGTAAAGTTTCAGCCCTCTGTATCATAGGATCATATACTCAGAGCCAAAAGAGAACTTAGGGGTCTTGAATAACTCCCTCTTTTGATGAAGGAATTGAATCACTGAGAGGTTTAGTGAGTTGCTTAGTCAAAAAACTAGGATGTGTCTGAGGCAGGATTTGAACTCAGGTCTCCTATGTTAAATCCAATACTCTATCTCTGACTTTACGATGACTCTCAGAGTTTGTTAACCTGTTGCCCAATTGGGCCCAGTTGCTCAATTAGATTGCAACCTAAACATGCTTGTGATCAGCACCCGCTCTCCCACATGAAACCTTCCTTCTCCTAAAGCAAACAGAAGTCAGCATACTCTACCTGCTCCCTACCAAGTAGCTTTGATGTCACCAAAACAGATACTTTACTTTGGCTCAATAACAAGTCTGTCCTACAGCCATGCTTTTAATTCTACAGAAAAATACCTATGAAGTTAAAACCCACCTCTCAGGTTTTCCAACTTCAGAAGTATTCTACCCCAAAGCCACAAGAAGGTTTATTTGTTTGATTGGAGAACAACATTCCCATCAGGCTTTCTGATAGAGGAGGTTCACACAGACAAAACTCCCATTCAAGAAGCAAACATCATTTCCCTTACATCAGGAAGTTTGGAAACTGCATTCTCACTAGTACTTGTGCAAATGAATTGAGTGAGGCTCTTTCTAAGCATGCAGAACCTAAGCATGTGGGTATGAGGGTGGGAATAGGAATGGGGGCTGGGGTTTAGGGAATGATAGGGATTAGGGTTTGTGTACAAAAGCCCTGTACTGGGGGGTGAGGATTGGGGTAGTAGTGTAAACTGATGCTCTAAAAGTCTTCTCTACTTCCCAAGAGCCATTGAAATATTTCTCTCATGGCAGCTTCCTTCCAGGTCAAAGAAGAATGTGAAATCCTCACACAGTGGGAATTCTTTCTTTTATTGACATAAA
>NW_020951025.1:0-1711 GCF_900497805.2 Vombatus ursinus
ATAGATATATCCCATAAAAGTTATTTGCACTGGGGAAGAAGTTCCTCAATCATTTTTAAAAGTATAAAGGGGTCCTGATGACAAAATGTTTGAAAACTACTTGAATAGTACATTGGGATGAATCTAATAAGATGAAATATAATAAGGGTAAATGGAAACCCTTACACTTTGATACACAATATGTATGTGTGTGTGTGTGTGTGTGTATGGAGAGAGAGAGAAGAGAAGAGAAAAGGAGAAGACAGGAGAGATATAGTTAGAGAGCAATTCTCAGAAAGATCTGGGCTTTTTGTGGAATGCAGGCTCAATATAAGTCAATAATGTGATGTGGCATGAAAAAAGAAGCTAATCTGATTTTGGACTGCATTAAGAGAGTCATCACTTCCAAGAACAAGGTGAAAACCCCACTGTATCCCTTCTTTGAATGATTTCATCTTGAGTATCATGTTCAGTTCTTGTTGCCTATTTAAAAAGGACAGATGACCTAAAGAGTATCCAGAGAAGGACATCCAAGCTGGTTAAGGGCTTTGATTCCATGTCATATAAGAATTGTTTAAAGAAACTGATCATGATTGTCCAGAAAAGATGATGCAGAGAGAATATACTAGTTCTTTCCAACTCTTTGAAGGACTACAATGTAGTAAAAAAGATCAACTTCGCCCTTTTCCACAAAAGAGGGGAGAACCAAGAATAATGGATAAAAGTTCCAAAGAAGAAATTTTTTATAGTTGATATCAATAAAAAAGAAAAATTCTCAACAATAAGAGCTATCCAAAAGTGGAATGGGCTGCCTAGAATTGCTTGTGGACTGCTATTCCTCTGAGGTCTTCAAGAAGAGGTTGTATGACCACTTCTTGTGTATTTTATAATGATGAGAAGTCATGTGTGGTACATAATCTGTGCCACTAGATCTGTGCAATTTTAAGTCTCACAACTGCAAGGAAAATGTGGATCAATGAAATCACATAGCTATTGAAGAATTTTTTTTCCTTTTTTGTTTTTCTTTTATTGTAGTCTGGACATATTATTTTCTTGATATGGGAAGCTTTTGGGGGGGAATACTTCAATTTCTATCTCTATATCCATGCACATGGACACACATATATGTGTATATACACACTTATATTTATAAATACTTATACAAATATATATATATTTATACATATACATACATGTGCATATGTGTATATATATGTATATGGTATGCAAGTATAGATGTACCTGTAGTTATATTTGTTTTGGACAGACTAGAGGACTCTATAACTGCAGATTCAAAACTGATTAAATGGCCAGATTCAAAGATTAACTATAAATGTAAATTATAAATATAATTGTAATTTGTAAATTAAAATGTAGCAGGAAACCTCTAGTCTCATACTCTGGGCATATGTGCTTGACTCTATGCATTTTAATCAATGACTTGGATAAAGACATGAAGGACATATTCATCAAATTTTCTGAAGTTACAAAGCTGGGAGAAATAGCTAACACACCAGATGATGGAGGTAGAATTCAAAAAGATTTTGACAAGCTAGAACCACCATTCTCAAAATGTGGTGCAGTCATTCTCTTGTCTCCCTAAGATTCTTTCAGGGAGTACATAAGGACAAAACTATTTTCATAATGATTTATGGATGTTTTAATTTCTAATGTGGTAGATAGCAATAGATATATCCCATAAAAGTTATTTGCACTGGGGAAGAAGTTCCTC
>NW_020951026.1:0-1349 GCF_900497805.2 Vombatus ursinus
CCTGTCTTAGTTGCTCAAAGTTCTTGGCACCTTGTAAGAAAACATCAAGCCTATAATGGTAACCTGTTATGTGTGAATTCACTTTTCTGCTTGAACCGAGGATATTTACAAAGTTATCACAGACCTCCATGGCTCCCCCCAAAATTCTATCTATTATAAAGAAGTATAGTGGAAAGGATATAGGTTAAGGAGTAATAAGAGCCTGGTTCTTACTATAGTTTTGCCGGTAGTCTTAGCCTTCTGGGACCTCAGTTTCCTGATGTATAACAAGAAGAGGTGCACAAAGTGATCTTGTCCTTTCCAACTGAAATTTAATGAGTTTATTCCTTTTAGATACAGTAAGTGGTGGTGGTGGTGGTATTGATGGTGGTGGTGGGGTGTGTGTGTGTGTGTGTGTGTGATCATAGAGCCAGGTGGTTGGAAAATATACTTTTGGTTCCCATTCAGAGGAGATCTGGGCCCATTCCACCCACCATCAATACCACCACCACCACCACTTACTGTATCTAAAAGGAATAAACTCATTAAATTTCAGTTGGAAAGGACAAGATCACTTTGTGCACCTCTTCTTGTTATACATCAGGAAACTGAGGTCCCAGAAGGCTAAGACTACCGGCAAAACTATAGTAAGAACCAGGCTCTTATTACTCCTTAACCTATATCCTTTCCACTATACTTCTTTATAATAGATAGAATTTTGGGGGGAGCCATGGAGGTCTGTGATAACTTTGTAAATATCCTCGGTTCAAGCAGAAAAGTGAATTCACACATAACAGGTTACCATTATAGGCTTGATGTTTTCTTACAAGGTGCCAAGAACTTTGAGCAACTAAGACAGGGGTGGGGGACCTGCAGCCTCAAGGCTACACATGGTCTTCTATGTGCTCAAGTGTGTCCCTTTGACTGGTTTGGATTCAGTCAAAAGGCCACACGTGACCTTCTAGGTCACGTGTGGCCTCGAAGCTGCAGGTTCCCCACCCCTGTCTTAGTTGCTCAAAGTTCTTGGCACCTTGTAAGAAAACATCAAGCCTATAATGGTAACCTGTTATGTGTGAATTCACTTTTCTGCTTGAACCGAGGATATTTACAAAGTTATCACAGACCTCCATGGCTCCCCCCAAAATTCTATCTATTATAAAGAAGTATAGTGGAAAGGATATAGGTTAAGGAGTAATAAGAGCCTGGTTCTTACTATAGTTTTGCCGGTAGTCTTAGCCTTCTGGGACCTCAGTTTCCTGATGTATAACAAGAAGAGGTGCACAAAGTGATCTTGTCCTTTCCAACTGAAATTTAATGAGTTTATTCCTTTTAGATACAGTAAGTGGTGGTGGTGGTGGTATTGATGGTGG
>NW_020951027.1:0-2662 GCF_900497805.2 Vombatus ursinus
CAGGGTCCGGTGGGGTGCCGGGAAGGGAACAGGGTCCGGTGGGGTGCCGGGAAGGGAGCAGGGTCCGGTGGGGTGCCGGGAAGACAGATCAGGTCATTTACAGAACAGGATGTTGCACCCCACCCTTGAGGATTTCACCCAGGGTGTTGTAACAGCCGTTAGGGGAAGCTGAGCCAGAGGCCCCGGGGCGTGGAGACTTCCCTGGATTCCCTAACGGAGGGTCTATCACATTCCCCCCTTTTCAAGAGCAAGTTATACAGAGGACTCAACAGAGTCCAGGGGCGCTAACTCTTCCAAATCCGGGGGTGTATAGGATTTGCGTAGGACAAACAGTTTCAGAGACTGTATACGCTGCTGGATGTAGCGGGAGAGACAATTCATGATGCAAGGGGCGACCAATAATCCTAGGAGGAGAAGAACCAAGGGGCCCATTATAGCAGAGAGTAGAGTGGTGAGCCAAGGGGACCAGTTATACAAGTCCTGGTACCAGGAGGAGCTGCGGGCTCGGATCCAACAGGAGGGACTGGTAGTGAGTCAGACGAGAATTAGAGATCCACCGAGTGGGAGGGGTGTGCAGCAACTGCTCCAGGTGGTGAGATGCAGAAATCTCAAGGGGCTGGCCGAAGGTCAGCTTTGTTGCCTCCCTGACCAGGGTCGCGACAGCCGCGACAGTTCGAAGACATGTAGGCCACCCAGCAGCGACCGAGTCAAGCTGCTTGGAAAGATAGGCCACTGGGCGATTCCAGGGCCCCAAAGGATGGGTTAGCACTCCCTTGGCCACTGCCTGAGATTCTGAGACATAGAGGCGGAACGGCTTAGTCAGGTCTGGCAGGGCAAGAGCGGGGGTGCTAGCTAACGCTCTGCGCAGTTTGTTAAAAGCCTCCTCCTGCCTTGGTCCCCACAGGAACTTGGCAGGCTCACCTGACAGTGCCTCATACAGTGGTTTAGCGATTTCCGCAAATCCTAAGATCCACAGTCGGCAGTACCCGGCCATTCCCAAAAATTCGCGGAGCCCGCGGCGGGTTGCTGGGGCCGGCATGCCCAGGATAGCTGACACACGTTCCCGCGAAAGCAGCCGTTGTCCGGACTGCAGGGTGAATCCTAGATAGATAACAGATTGTAAGCACAGCTGAGCTTTCTTACCCGAAACCCGATAGCCCGACTTGTCCAATAGCTGCAGGAGGTGCAGTGTAGCATCTCGGCAGGTCGTCTCGGATGAAGCGGCCAGCAGCAGGTCATCCACATACTGGAGGAGTGTGACCTCGGGGTGGGATACGCGAAACCTGGCTAGGTCCGAGGCCAGGGCGACTTTCGGGAAAAACATGATTCCGGCGGTCCGGATCAGTTGAGGGGCAGCCGTCGGGGTCCATAACCCTTTTCCTGGCTTCCAATATGATCTTATCACGCTCCTCAGTGGTGAAAAGAACCCGCAGGAGCTGCTGACAGTCATCCCAAGTAGGCTGGTGTGTATAGAAGACTGTCTCCAAAAGGGAAATCAGACTTTGGGGCTTGTCCGAAAAGGACGGATTCTGTTGTTTCCAATTGTATAAATCACTGGTTGAAAAGGGGACATAGACCATGAAGGGTCTCCCCGACTCCCCGGGGGTCGTGGGGACCTGTCGCAGGGGAAAGGCAGGAAAGGCAGATACAGTGGAGTCGGGGGAAAACCCGGACCCGGAGGAGCCGTAAGGCGTCCCTGTTCGAGTATGAGGAGGACTTGTCAGAGGCGGGGCCGAGGGGTGGCTCGACCCCTGAACAGGATATGGTGGGGGTCGGGGCTCAGCCGGGTCCAGGGGGTCAGGATCGGAAGGGGGTAAGACCTTGGTTCCTATTTGCGTAGTCCTGGGAACTTTTTGACCGGATGTTGGCCCCGAGTGCACCCCAACTTTGGACAAAGCTTGAACCCGGAGTGGCTTTGATGGGGGTTTAAAATCTATCCATGCAGTTATATATGGGATCTGATCGGGATGGCCAGGGGTCCCATAAGCAATCTTCCTGATCCTCCCAGTAATGGTCATGTCAAATGTCCCTTCTGGGGGCCACCCAACCCCAAATGTAGGCCATTCTTGTTGGCAAAAAGTGGACAAATTTTCTTTGGTAACCTGAAACTCATATCCCTTGGCAATGCGCCGAAACTGTTTAAAATTCTGTAGGACAACTGAGAGAGGGGTCCCCGGTGCGGGGCTTGACGGCCCCTGACCCATCACGGACGGGAAGAGGCAAATCAATTAGGACAATCACAGACGGATAAAACATATAAGACAGACATAAACAGTTAAGGCAACACTCCAGACATTAACATGTGGCGCCAGACTGCAGATAATCAGGACTCTCACACGGCGTCCCGTGGAGGTCAGTAAGGGCGTTACAGCTGCGTCCAGCCAGGCCACTTACTTCCGTTGAGTACTCACCGATCAGACTGAGACCAGAGCGCTCGGTGCCCAATTAAGAAATTTAGAGGAAGAATACGGGGCGGGCTGGTTCGCACGGGATAAGTCAGTGTTCGGGGCCGGGGCACATCTTCCCGGTGGCCATCCCCTGAACACGTCCCACCCCGGCCTTCCAGCAACGCCGAAGCAGCTGGCCCAAAGGGCAATCTCGGTGGGGCCTCCAAATGAACTGGACGCCCGAGAGAAATCAGAGCATCACACCCAATTGACTT
>NW_020951028.1:0-2475 GCF_900497805.2 Vombatus ursinus
ATCCAGGTGGGTGGATGGTGGAGAGTCAGAAGTATAGCAAGGAGGGGGATAAGCACAGTCAAACAGGACCTATCCCCAAAACAGAGGCCCTGGAAAATTACCCCTTTAGTAACTTCAGTATTATCTTTTGACATGAACTAAAAGACAAAGTTATAGTGTAATACTGAATAGACTGGTGAAGAAAGCATGCCCATAAAGAAATGGAATTAACTTCATTATATGAGTTATAGAAACTAGCTTATTTTTTTTCTTTTTAAAAAATTTTTTTATTAATTTATTTTGATTTATCAACAATCACTGCTTTTGAGTTTAAAATTTTTCTCCCCATTCCTCCCCACCACCCTTCCTAGGATGGTGCACAATCTGATATAGACTATACATATACATTCCTATTAAACATATTTTCACATTAGTGATATTGTAAGTAAAAATTAGAACCAATAGGAGGAACCACCAGAAAGAGGAGACAAAACTCAACAGAAGAGGAAAAAAAATAGCAATTCAACTTCCATAGTTCTTTCTTTGGATGTGGATAGTATTTTCCATCACGAGGCCTTTGGAGATGTCTTAGATCCTTGTATTACTGGGAAGGGTTGAATTTATCAATATTAGTCATCGCACAACGTGGCTGTTATTGTGTACAACGTTCCCTCGGTTCTGCTCACTTCATTCAGCATCAGACCATACAAGTCTTTCTAGGTTTTTCTGAAGTCAGCTTGTTCATCATTTCTTATAGCACAATAGTATTCTATTACATTCATATACCACAGCTTGCTCAGTCATTCCCCAATTGATGGGCATCTTCTCAATTTCCAATTCTTTGCCACCACAAAAAGAGCTGCTATGAATATTTTTGTACATGTGAGTCCTTTTCCCATTCGTATGATCTCTTTGGGATATAGCCCTAGAAGTGCTATTGCTGGGTCAAAGGGCATGCACATTTTTATAGACCTTTGGGCATAGTTCCAAATTGCTCTCCAAAATGGTTGGATCATTTCACAACTCCACCAACAACGCATTAGTGTTCCAATTTTCCCACATCTTCTCCAACATTTATCATTTTCCTGTTTCGTCATGTTGGCCAATCTGATAGGTGTGATGTGGTACCTCAGAGTTGTTTTGATTTGCATTTCTCTAATCAATAGTGATTTAGAGCATTTTTTCATATGGCTATAGATGGCTTTAATTTCTTCATCTGAGAACTACCTGTTCATATTCTTTGACCATTTATCAATTGGGGAATGACTTGTATTCTTATAAATTTGACTTCATTCTCTATATATTTTAGAAATGAGGCCCTTATCAGAGAGACTGGTTGTAAAAATTCTTTCCCATTTTTCTGCCTTCCTTCTAATCTTAGTTGCACTGGTTTTGTTTATGCAAAAACTTTTCAATTTAATGTAATCAATGTTATCAATTTTGCTTTTCGTAATGTTCTCTATCTCCTGTTTGGTCACGAACTCTTCTGTTCTCCATAGATCGGACAGGAAAACTATTCCTTGTTCTCTCAGTTTGCTTATAGTATCAGCCTTTATATCTAAATCATGAACCCATTTTAACTTTATTTTGGCATATGGTGTGAGATTTTGGTCTCTGCTGAGTTTCTGCCATACTCTTTTCCAGTTTTCCCAGCAGTTTTTTTCAAAGAGTGGGTTCTTACTCCAGAAGCTGGGGTCTTTGGGTTTATCAAATAATAGATTAGTCATTGACTACTGTGTCTTGCATATTTAACCTATTCCACTGATCCACCACTCTATTTTTTAGCCAGTACCAAGCAGTTTTGATGATTGCTGCTTTATAATACAATTTAAGATCTGGAATAGCTAGGCCACCTTCCCCTGCATTTCTTTTCATTAGTTCCCTTGATATTCTGGATCTTTTGTAGAAACTAGCTTATTATAATATTTTTTCTATCTTATTCTATTCTTCTAAGTTTTATTCTATTTTTTCTATTTTCTATTTTTTTATTCTACTCTTTTCAGCTTTAAAGATACTGGATAGTTTTTGCATATTCCATTAGATTGCATATTTATTAAGTACCTTATAGTTACTATTTATAGTCACTATGCTAAGCAATGGGGGATGCTAATATGAAAAATATGGCATTACCTTTGTATTCAGGGGACTAACAATCTATTAGTGCATATATATACATTTTTAGAGATCTGTAATATATTATAATTTTATCCTGTCTCCAGATTTTGAGTTTTGGGAGGGAAGGATCATGCATTTGTATATCACCAAAGCCTAATGCTTAGCCAATAATTAATAAATGAATGAATAAATGAATGAATGAATGAATGAATCTAGCCATTCTGGAAAGTAATTTGGAACAATCCTCCAAAAGTTATTAAAAGTGTGCATGCTGTTTGATCCAGGGCTATCACTGTTAGACCTCTATCCAAAAGAGATAGAAGAAAGAAGGGGAGCTAAGGCAAATGGAAGCAGGTCTGTCTAGCAGTTTAGAGCTTTTTA
>NW_020951029.1:0-1253 GCF_900497805.2 Vombatus ursinus
ATTTGCCAATGTTAAAACACAATATGTCAGCTATTATCATTATCTAATATCTATCTTTAATGACCCGTTGGCAGAACTGTGAACTGGTCTAGTTCAACAGCTGGAAAACAATTTGGAACTATGCCAAAAGTGTTACTAAATTGTGTATACCATTCTGATCCAATAATCCTACTATTGTTAGGTCCATACCTTAAAGAAATCAAATGAAGAAGAAAATGATATACACATATATGTATGTATTTATAGCAGTTCTTTTTGTGATGGCAAAGAACCCCAAGAAACTAAGGTATTTTCCATTAATTAGCAAATGGCTAAACAACCATTGGTATATAAAGTAATGGAATATTATCATGCTTCAAGAAATAATAAAAGGAAAAGTTTCAGAGACAACTGAAAAGACTTCTAAAAATTATGCAAGTTGAAGTAAAAAGAATCAGGAGAACCATTTTTATAATAACTAAAAATATTTTTATATGAACAGCTTTGACTTGAGAATATTCATCAACACAGTTAAGGTCAAGCATGATACCAGAGGAATTGTGAATAATGCTAACCAAAAGCTAGAAAGGAAATGCATTTAAAATGTCAAATTGACATACATTTTTGGGCATGGCCAATGCAGGAATTTGTTTGCTTGACTATGTATATTTATTATAAAGGTTATGTATTTTCTCTCTTTTTTTCTTAAGAGAATTGGATATTGGTAGGGAGAAAAAAATAATACTTTTTCATTGAAAAAAATTAAAGTAGCAGATTTTATTATCGAGTTATTTTCAGTGATCTTTGAAAGAAATACAAGTGAGATACACAGGATTAAAAAAAAGGCAAATGTTACCACATTTTTAATAAGTAGAAGAATGAAGTCTATATACTATTGGACAGTGAATTTGACTTTGATTCTTGGCAAAATTCTAGAACATATTACTAAAGGTAATGATTAGTGAATATCTAGAATTGGACATAGCAATTAGAGTCTAACCAATACCCTTGAGATTAGAGTTTTGCAGAAGTCTTGAAGGCCTACCATATACAAAGGGTTTTAGATTTGTTCTGCTTAACCACCAAGGGAAGAGCTAGGAGCAAGTGTAAGTTGCAAAGAGGCAAACTTAGGTTTGATAGGAGGAAAATCTTTCTAACAATTAGAGCTAACATGAGAGGGAAAAGTTTGTGAGTATATTGCTCTTCACTGTAGCTCTTAAAGAAAACGCTGGATGACCACTTGCCAGATATTTTGCAGATAAGAATTCTTGTTC
>NW_020951030.1:0-3927 GCF_900497805.2 Vombatus ursinus
GGAAAAGTAGGCAGAGCCATGGACTTGAATTCCAGAACACCTAATTGAAAGCTATCCTCAGACACTTACTATCTGTGTAAACCTGAGCAGTTCATTTAACTGGTTTCCCTCCCTTTTCTCATCAGTAAAATGAATATAATAATAGCAATTACCTCCCAGGGTTGTTGTGAGGATCAAATCAGATCATATTTGTAAAGCGCTTAAACACAGTGCCTGGGACATGGTAAGTTCTATATAGATGTTAGCTTTATTATTAGTAGAATTATTATTATTTGGTGCTATGTACAGTAACATAAACTGATCTGGGAAAAATATAGCATATATATCTGTGCCTCTCATCTTTTAAAGGAAGCTTTTTCCAACCCCTCTTAATTCTAGTGCCTTCTCTCTGATAATTAATTCCCATTTATCCCATATATGGCTTGCTTTGCACATATTTGTTCGCATGTTGTCTCCCCCATTAGACTGTAAGCTCCTGAGGGCAGGGACTGTCTTCTGCCTCTCTTTGTATCCTCGGCGCTTAGAACAGTGCCTGGCACGTGCAAAGGCAGTGTAGACAGGCTTCAAGGGCATTTTGACCCCCATCCCTTCCAAAGGAGACAGAGGTAACAGAGTAAAAAAAAAAAAAAAGAAAAAAAGAGACAGTAGGCCCTTCCAAAGAGCCAGAGCATGCAACCCAATCCCGCCAGACCCCTGCCCTCGTGCTTCCCCCTCCCACCACCATTTTCTCCACCCCTCCCCAGGCACCAGAGGCTGCCTCAGACTAATCCCAGAAATCCCAGCCGGCCTGCATGGTCCCCCGGCCGCCCCGGACCATCTCCCTCTACCTCAGAAGCTCCCTCGAGGCTGCCCCTCCCCCGCCCCACCATTCCCCAGGCCGGCTCAGCTCTACAACCCTCCCCAAGATGGAAGAACCTTTCCTAGGGAAGCCTCGGCGGGGGCGCCTCCAGTGAAGTCACTTCGGACACTCGGGGGTCCCGGCCCAGGAACCCCCAGGCGTCGCCCCCGGGATCGTCCTCTTTGCCTCGAGCGCGCGCACGGGTGACAGCCTGAGCGAAGCGAAACTGTTCCCGCCACTTCCAACGGCCCCTCCCACAGGCTCTGACGTCAGCGGCTTTCCGGGCTGAAGGAGGCCCAAAGTGTCTCGTGCGTGCCCACGTAGGAACGTGGTCGTTGCGTCTCTGGGGAGGGGCGCAGAAAGAGCCTCCCGCAGCGCGTTGTGGAAGTGTGGTTGGAAGCGTGGTTGGAAGCCTGGTCAAACCAATCGATTGACTTGTATTTATTAAGGACTTACTATGTTCTGAGTGCTAGGGATACAGCTTAGCACAGTTCCTTAATTATAGTAACCGTTTAATAAATGCTTATTGATTCACTGATTGATACAAGTTCAAAGAATGAAACAAAACCAAACTTTTTTTTTTTTGAGAAACTGCAGAGTCCGATCGGTAATCATACATACTCTAGGGTAGAAAGAGCTGGGAGTCTAGTAAAGAAACTCCTTTTTAATGCATAAGATTTAGAGCCAGAAGGGACCTTAGAGATCATTTTACAGGAGAAACTGAGGTTTAACTTGCCCAGGTTCACACAGAAAGCAAAGAGCAGAATCAAGATTCAAACCTTTCTGCCTCCAAATCTACTCTTGACGCTGCACTAACCCTTGTAATTATTATTTTTTTTAATGTTCTCATAGGATGCACGCAGCTTTGAAAATGTAGGTGTCAGGGTTGTGTTTTGCTTTCAGATGTTATTAGTGAATGTGCCCATATGTATTTCTTACATTAACCCTAAAAGAATCAAAGAATCAAAATTCGCAGTTGTAAAAAAAAAGAATAAATGTTTTTTGCCATAGTAATAATAATAATGATAATAATAAGTTTCAGTAGTTTGTTTTTTTAAATATGTTTCAGTTGATCAGTGACAGGTAAAGACAACTCCTCAAATACCATTTACCCCCAGATACTTTATACATTAAATTGTGTCTCTAACAGTTAGGAAATGGTCTTGTGATGTCACTGGTCAACTGAAACATATTTAAAAAAACAAACTACTGAAACTTATTATTATCATTATTATTATTACTATGGCAAAAAACATTTATTCTTTTTTTTTACAACTGCGAATTTTGATTCTTTGATTCTTTTAGGGTTAATGTAAGAAATACATATGGGCACATTCACTAATAACATCTGAAAGCAAAACACAACCCTGACACCTACATTTTCAAAGCTGCGTGCATCCTATGAGAACATTAAAAAAAATAATAATTACAAGGGTTAGTGCAGCGTCAAGAGTAGATTTGGAGGCAGAAAGGTTTGAATCTTGATTCTGCTCTTTGCTTTCTGTGTGAACCTGGGCAAGTTAAACCTCAGTTTCTCCTGTAAAATGATCTCTAAGGTCCCTTCTGGCTCTAAATCTTATGCATTAAAAAGGAGTTTCTTTACTAGACTCCCAGCTCTTTCTACCCTAGAGTATGTATGATTACCGATCGGACTCTGCAGTTTCTCAAAAAAAAAAAAGTTTGGTTTTGTTTCATTCTTTGAACTTGTATCAATCAGTGAATCAATAAGCATTTATTAAACGGTTACTATAATTAAGGAACTGTGCTAAGCTGTATCCCTAGCACTCAGAACATAGTAAGTCCTTAATAAATACAAGTCAATCGATTGGTTTGACCAGGCTTCCAACCACGCTTCCAACCACACTTCCACAACGCGCTGCGGGAGGCTCTTTCTGCGCCCCTCCCCAGAGACGCAACGACCACGTTCCTACGTGGGCACGCACGAGACACTTTGGGCCTCCTTCAGCCCGGAAAGCCGCTGACGTCAGAGCCTGTGGGAGGGGCCGTTGGAAGTGGCGGGAACAGTTTCGCTTCGCTCAGGCTGTCACCCGTGCGCGCGCTCGAGGCAAAGAGGACGATCCCGGGGGCGACGCCTGGGGGTTCCTGGGCCGGGACCCCCGAGTGTCCGAAGTGACTTCACTGGAGGCGCCCCCGCCGAGGCTTCCCTAGGAAAGGTTCTTCCATCTTGGGGAGGGTTGTAGAGCTGAGCCGGCCTGGGGAATGGTGGGGCGGGGGAGGGGCAGCCTCGAGGGAGCTTCTGAGGTAGAGGGAGATGGTCCGGGGCGGCCGGGGGACCATGCAGGCCGGCTGGGATTTCTGGGATTAGTCTGAGGCAGCCTCTGGTGCCTGGGGAGGGGTGGAGAAAATGGTGGTGGGAGGGGGAAGCACGAGGGCAGGGGTCTGGCGGGATTGGGTTGCATGCTCTGGCTCTTTGGAAGGGCCTACTGTCTCTTTTTTTCTTTTTTTTTTTTTTTACTCTGTTACCTCTGTCTCCTTTGGAAGGGATGGGGGTCAAAATGCCCTTGAAGCCTGTCTACACTGCCTTTGCACGTGCCAGGCACTGTTCTAAGCGCCGAGGATACAAAGAGAGGCAGAAGACAGTCCCTGCCCTCAGGAGCTTACAGTCTAATGGGGGAGACAACATGCGAACAAATATGTGCAAAGCAAGCCATATATGGGATAAATGGGAATTAATTATCAGAGAGAAGGCACTAGAATTAAGAGGGGTTGGAAAAAGCTTCCTTTAAAAGATGAGAGGCACAGATATATATGCTATATTTTTCCCAGATCAGTTTATGTTACTGTACATAGCACCAAATAATAATAATTCTACTAATAATAAAGCTAACATCTATATAGAACTTACCATGTCCCAGGCACTGTGTTTAAGCGCTTTACAAATATGATCTGATTTGATCCTCACAACAACCCTGGGAGGTAATTGCTATTATTATATTCATTTTACTGATGAGAAAAGGGAGGGAAACCAGTTAAATGAACTGCTCAGGTTTACACAGATAGTAAGTGTCTGAGGATAGCTTTCAATTAGGTGTTCTGGAATTCAAGTCCATGGCTCTGCCTACTTTTCC
>NW_020951031.1:0-1286 GCF_900497805.2 Vombatus ursinus
CTTAGATTCTTATAATCTAGCCACTGCTCAGATTCTTAAAATCTAGCCACTGCTTAGATTCTTAAGATCTGCCCCACTTGCATTAGTGATACAAATGCTTAGATTCCTTAAGAGTCTGCCCGATATGGTGGATGTTCTTTATCTTTGGCTGAAAGAAGGCTTGGGTCAAATTCATTCAGGTAGGACCTGTGTGTGTGATTTTGGGGTCCCAGCACCCCTAACCTCTAAACTGCAACAGTTCCTTATTCAGTTAAATGTTTCCCTAAAGATACTCAATGATTCTATCATGGATATGGAGGCAAGAGAAAGTATAAATGTCCATTGAATGCTCACTGTATACAAAATATTATACTGAGAACTGTGGATGACACAAAGCAATAATCACCACCCAGAAATCCTAGAAAAGGGTTGTAGCATAATAGAAATATTGACAGCTTAAGATCAAGAAGACTTGGGTTCTATACCCAGATCTGAAGTCCCCTGGCCTTCTTATCCTGGGTGTGTGTCATTTAAATCCCTCAGTGCTCCAGGCAAGTCTCCAAGTCTATAAGTTGTAGAGCAGATGAAAACTATATGGGTAGAAGAGTTTCCTTATTAGAAGTTCATTATACAGATGAAATCATAGGTCCAGGAAAAACAAAGAAAAACTAGAATTCTATTTTACAAGTCCTAGTCTAGATTCAGTTCCTTCCATGCCCCCTTGCCTCCTCTCTATCATGTGTGGATTGAAATAGATGACCCCTAAAGTCTCTTCTAAATACAACAATCATTAAGCATTTATTGAGCACCTATTTTGTGTCAGGAACTACATAGAATATCCTGTGATATTGCAATTCTCTTCTGGCCTCTGCTCCCTGTCAGTGTTCCTATTCAGTGTACTGCAACTACCTCCATCTTTCATCAAGTGGCATTTGTCCTGTAAGTAACACTTGCTCACTTCTATTTTACCATTCCTCAAAGTTCAATTCTACAATATAGAGTGCTTGCTACTTTTTTGAAAAAAAAATCATGGGATATGAAGAAAGAGAACATAGGTTCAAATAGCATCTCTGTTGCTTTACAACTTTGTGACTGTGGGCAAATCACTTAACCCTTTATGGGCCTTGATTTTCTCATATATAATCTAAAGATATTCACAGTTCTCTGCAATTTGGCTCTCTTCCAGCAGATGGTATTTGCCCTCCATCAGCCAATCAGTTCTGTCCTCACTCTCCTTAGTTTGACTCTTTTCCAGAAGGTGGCACTTATTGCCTTTCGTTAGGGACCAGCTCATTCTTTTATTCCTC
>NW_020951032.1:0-4537 GCF_900497805.2 Vombatus ursinus
ATTCTAATTTTTAAGGAAGTATTTTCTTCAGTAATCTTTTGGACTTCTTTTTCCATTTGTCCAGTTTTGCTTTTTAGGGCATTCTTCTCCTCATTGGCTTTTTGGACCTCTTTTGCCATTTGGGTTAGCCTATTTTTTAAGGTGTTATTTTCTTACGTATTTTTTTGGGTCTCCTTTAGCAAGCTGTTGACTTGTTTTTCATGATTTTCTTGCAAAACTCTCAGTTTTTCCTCTACTTCTTCTCAAAATCCCTTTTGAGCTCTTCCAAGGCCTGGGACTGATTCATATTCTTCTTGGAGGCTTTGGATTTAGGAGTTTTGGCTTCATTGTCTTCTTCTGGTTATATGTTTTGATCTTCTTTGTCACTAAAGTAAAATAATATAAATCTGACTCTTTTTGCGCTGCTTACTCATGATCCTGGCCAATTACTTGAGTTTTAAACTCTTTGTTAAGGTATAAGTGTGTTTCCAATGTGGAGAATGTACCGTCCCACGCTTCGGGGGTTTGTACAGCTGTTTTCAGAGATGCTTCAGGGACCTGAAAATTTTCAGTTCTACCAAGGTGGTATGATAAGGGGCAAGGTGTTTCTTGTCCACCACCACAACAAGCTCCCCCACGCTTAAAAATAGTGACCATTTTTCTTTGACAACTCCTTGAGTTTCTAGAATATCTAAAAGTAGGATGCAACTGAAAATAATTAAAAAATTTTCCTTAGCACTTTGTCTGGATCTCTCCTTTGCATGTATGATAATCTGACTTGTAATATATTTATTTGTACTCTTTTATTCCCATTATTAGGTTGTAAGCTGCTTTAGGGCAGGGACTGTATTTGTTTCATCTTTGTATCCCAATTGCCTACCTATGTGGCTTACACATAGTAGGTACTTATTAATAGGATTTGAATTGTTGAATTAACATCTTTGCTCACTTTCCCCCATGTTTTATTTAGCTTGGTCTGTAAAACTTGCTACCTATAGAGTAAACACATAATTAATTTTAAAAATATTAAATTTATTAAATTATTAAATAAAAATCAAACATAGAAAATGTTTAGTTTTAAATTCTTAAATTATTAGGAAATTGGTTTAAAATGAAAATTGCTTTTTCTTTGGTTATATATGAAAGGATATTGAATAAAATACTGCATGAGATAAAATTAGTTTTTTGTTCACATAAAAATTAAAAGTTTAATTGAATATCTGATAAAGAAAGATTCCATATGAAGGTTTATGTATAATGGTATTTTAGTGGTGGACTTGTGGTCTTATTGTTGTGAACATTTTTTTTATGGTGTGCTCATCCATGATTTTTTTCCCTCCTGTCCAACTCTTATCTGTTCTCTCTTAAATTCTTTTCAGGGGGTTCACTGAACCTACAAGGGCCTTTAACTTTTGACATTGCACGGATCCTAGGGGGAGCATGTGGGATGTCCATACGTGATCTCTTACTCTCACACCATGACTAGACATTTTTCCTGTGTTATTCTTTATTGATAATATGTTGGAGCCTGTTTGTGCCCACCCATTATGTACTTCTCAACTCACCAGCTGACTTTCAACTTTAATTCTTACTAGACTGGTTTTCTCTGAGTTACTGACATGTAGCGTCAGTAAAAGTATACTGGGCCTTGGTTTGAGGAAAAATGGTCCTTAAAAACACTGCAGACTTTCCTAAAGGCAGTCCAGTCCACCTTTTGTTCTCTTCAGTTTGGGGACCAATTCATTGTTCATCCTTGGGGTCTGAGGTTGCTATTGTGACATATCATCAGCCTTATGGACTGTATGTCATCTTGCGTATCAGAACCTGTGTAATGGGCATACTTTGTACGTGTTGTTTTTCTTGTTTGAAAAGTTAGACCAATCACTTGTCAATTAAGAAGTTTTTTCTAGTGTTTGTTGATTGTCATTTTCCACAAAGAGCATATATGGATGAAGTTATTAACAAAGTTATCTCTGTTGTCAAATTTTTATAGCAGTCTCGTATGATTTTAAACATATGCATGGGAGACACCTTGTTGGAAAGCATTTAAGGTGGTCTTTTGCTGTATTGAATCAGATTCTTTTTTTTTTTGTTAGGTCAACTTATGTAAGCACAGTGCGATATTGTATTCTGCAACTTTCAGGCAGTTGTATTACTATAAAATCTACTAATTTTTGATAACTTTGTGCATGCTTTTCACCCTTCACCAGAGATAGATTTAAAGTGTGTATAGATTATTCTCATAAAAGTTTTTTTAAAGAAAATAGACATTTGAGATAATAGTAACTGATATTTTCTTAGTAGCTTTTTTTGGGAGGGTAATAGAACAATATCTCCTACTTTGGACTAGGCCACTTTTTGGACAAGGAATTCATGTTTAGGGTACCAACAACTAAGCTAGTGTTTACAGATGGCCAAAAAATAGGTGATTCTTAACAACTTTGGCCCCCTTTTTCACCACACTTTCACTGTTATGGCAGAAATGGTGAGGTGTGATATAGAGCCTAAGGACCATCTACTGCCAAATGGCCAATCAGTTTATGAGCCTTTCTGTACTTAATGAGACTCGAGCTAGGAAAGAGCACGTAAAGTTCATTACCAGAACTGAGCTGTCAGCCTTTTCTTCATGGTAGAGCCTGCCAGAGTTTGGCATCAGTGGCCAAGCTTTTGAGAACCCGTGATCTCCGTGCTACAATGATGTCTTAGTGCAGTATAGGACTTTGTATCTAGAGGTCAGAAAATTAAAATATTTTCAAATTAAAAATCCTTTATAACTTTAAACATTGAGATAGTTTCTTCTGGATAAACTTCTAATGGAGATGGAAATGTGGAATTATGAGCCAGCCTTTTATAAAAATAATATACATTTATGAAATGGATGAATACATTTATCCTTTTAGTTTTGCTTCTGAAACATTGAGTTACTCTGTAGTTGAGGTTTCTTGTTTGTAAATGGACATTGAATTTTAGAAGCCATTTGTCAGATGTCATTAGAATAGAGTTTACATCATAATGCCAATGTACTTAGAAATATTTTCTTTAGTGTGTTATATATCTCAAACTGATAATTAAATTCTATACAACATTTTCACTGTTTATGTATTTTTTTTCAGGTGGCCTCATTATTTCCTATGTATATTGTGGGGTATATTGAGCCATACAAATTTCTGAAGATCATCCTTGTGAACATGGTAATTTTTTATTGTCATTTAATTTGATATTAAATTCAAACATTTGATGCAAGTTTATTAATTACATACTTTATTATAGAAGTTTAACTAAAGTAGTCCTAATTAAGACATATTAATTGGACTTTGCATAGTAGCATTTTTTGTCGTAAGTTGTTTTCAGTCATATCTGACTCCTTGTGACCCCATTTAGGGTTTTATTGGCAAAGATACTTGAATGGTTTGCCATTTCCTTTTCCAGCTCATTTTACAGAGGAGGAAATTGAGGTAAACAGGGTTAAATGACTTGTCCAGGGTCCCATAGCAAGTAAGTGTCTGTGGTGGGATTTGAATTCAGGAAGGTCAGTTTTCCTGACTCCAGGCCCAGAACTCTGTGCATGATGGTGCCACCTGGCTGCCCATGGTAACATAATAGTCTGATTATAATATTTTGTCATTTAATCTTTCCCTTAGTTTTATAATCCCTGCGCAGCTTCTTTTTTTTAATAAATTTATTTATTTTTAGTTTTCAACATATACTTCCACAAGATTTTGAGTTCCAAATTTTCACCCCATCTCACCATTCCCCCCACCCCAAGATGGCATGCATTCTGAATACCCCTTCCCCTAGTCAGCCTTCCCTTCTATCTCTCCCCCCCTTCTCTTATCCCCTTCCCCTTCTATTTTCCTGTAGGGCAGGATAGATTTCTGTACCTTATTTTCCTGTATTTCTTATTTCCCAGTTGCATGTGAAAGCATTTTTTTTAAACGTGTTTTCAAAACTTTGGATTCCAAATTTTCTCCCTTTGTCCCTCCCCACCCACCTTCATTGAAAAGGCAAGCAACTCAATATAGGTTATACATGTGTATTTATGCAAAACACTTCCATAGTAGACATGCTGTGAAAAACTAACTCTAGTTCCCTTAATCCTATCCTGCCCCCCCATTTATTCTATTCTTTCTTTTGACCCTGTCCCTCCTCAGAAGTATTTGTTTCTGATTACCCCCTTTCCCAATCTTCTTTCATCTCTATTATCCCCCTACTCTCTTGTCCCCTTCCCCCCCTCCTATTTTCCTGTAAGGTAAGACAGATTTCCATACCCAATTGAGTATGTATGTTATTCCTTCCTTAAATCAAATCCTATGAGAATAAGATTCACTCATTCCCTCTCACTTTTCCCCTGTTTCCCCTCTCTGTAAGAGCCTTTTCTTTTCTGTTTTTTTTTGTGAGATAATTTACCCCGTTCTACCTCTCCCTTTCTCCTTCTCCTAGTATAATCCTCTCTAACCCCTTAAATTTATTCTCCAGATATGACTCCTTCATCTTCAACTCACCCTGTGCCGTCTATCTATCTATCTATCTATCTATCTATCTATCTATCTATCTATCT
>NW_020951033.1:0-2939 GCF_900497805.2 Vombatus ursinus
AAGTCAATTGGGTGTGATGCTCTGATTTCTCTCGGGCGTCCAGTTCATTTGGAGGTCCCACCGAGATTGCCCTTTGGGCCAGCTGCTTCGGCGTTGCTGGAAGGCCGGGGTGGGACGTGTTCAGGGGATGGCCACCGGGAAGATGTGCCCCGGCCCCGAACACTGACTTATCCCGTGCGAACCAGCCCGCCCCGTATTCTTCCTCTAAATTTCTTAATTGGGCACCGAGCGCTCTGGTCTCAGTCTGATCGGTGAGTACTCAACGGAAGTAAGTGGCCTGGCTGGACGCAGCTGTAACGCCCTTACTGACCTCCACGGGACGCCGTGTGAGAGTCCTGATTATCTGCAGTCTGGCGCCACATGTTAATGTCTGGAGTGTTGCCTTAACTGTTTATGTCTGTCTTATATGTTTTATCCGTCTGTGATTGTCCTAATTGATTTGCCTCTTCCCGTCCGTGATGGGCCAGGGGCCGTCAAGCCCCACACCGGGGACCCCTCTCTCAGTTGTCCTACAGAATTTTAAACAGTTTCGGCGCATTGCCAAGGGATATGGGTTTCAGGTTACCAAAGAAAATTTGTCCACTTTTTGCCAGCAAGAATGGCCTACATTTGGGGTTGGGTGGCCCCCGGAAGGGACATTTGACGTGACCATTACTGGGAGGGTCAGGAAGATTGCTTATGGGACCCCTGGCCATCCCGATCAGATCCCATATATAACTGCATGGATAGATTTTAAACCCCCATCAAAGCCACTCCGGGTTCAAGCTTTGTCCAAAGTTGGGGTGCACTCGGGGCCAACATCCGGTAAAAAAAATTCCCGGGACTACGCAAGTAGGAGCCAAGGTCTTACCCCCTTCCGATCCTGACCCCCTGGACCCGGCTGAGCCCCGACCCCCACCATATCCTGTTCAGGGGCGGAGCCACCCCTCGGCCCCGCCTCTGACAAGTCCTCCTCATACTCGAACAGGGACGCCTTACGGCTCCTCCGGGTCCGGGTTTTCCCCCGACTCCACTGTATCTGCCTTTCCCCTGCGACAGGTCCCCACGACCCCCGGGGAGTCGGGGAGACCCTTCATGGTCTATGTCCCCTTTTCAACCAGTGATTTATACAATTGGAAACAACAGAATCCGTCCTTTTCAGACAAGCCCCAAAGTCTGATTTCCCTTTTGGAGACAGTCTTCTATACACACCAGCCTACTTGGGATGACTGTCAGCAGCTCCTGCGGGTTCTTTTCACCACTGAGGAGCGCGATAAGATCATATTGGAAGCCAGGAAAAGGGTTATGGACCCCGACGGCCGCCCCTCAACTGATCCGGGCCGCCGGAATCATGTTTTTCCCGAAAGTCGCCCTGACTGGGACCCAAATTCTGATCGGGGGCGAGAGGCTTTAGACAGGTATCGCCAGTTACTGTTAGGGGGGTTAAGGGCTGCAGCGAGGAAGCCCACCAATATGTCTAAGGTTAGTGAGGTCAAGCAAGGGAAAAATGAATCTCCAGCTGCTTATTTGGAAAGATTGTATGAGGCCTACCGCACTTACACCCCCATTGACCCTGAGGATCCTAACAACCGGAGAGCAGTGGTGATAGACTTTGTGTCTAATTCGGCTCCTGACATCCGGCGAAAACTGCAAAAATTGGATGGATTCGAGGGTAAGACTCTTACTGAACTCATGGAAGTAGCCAAGCGGGTTTATGACTCCCGGGAGGAGCTGCAAGAAAAACAGGCACGCTCCATGACACGGGCAGTCGTGGCAGCTCTGGCACAAATCCCGGGGGACAGGCAAAGCGGAAAAGGGGGAAGGCCTGGTCCCCGGCCTCAAGGGAGAAATACGGGCAGGCCCCCTTTAGGCCGAGACCAATGTGCATATTGCAAAGCTACTGGCCACTGGAAGTCCGAATGCCCAAATCGGCAGCAAAAGACTAAACCAGAGCCGGTCCTAACCTTGGACATGGATGATTAGGGGTGCCCTGGCTCCAAGTCTACTATGACTCTGGACCCCCTGGAGCCAAGGGTGACACTCACTGTTGGGGGTCGGCCAATCTCTTTCCTCGTAGACTCAGGGGCAGCTGCATCAGTTCTGAACTCTCCACTAGGTCCCCTGTCCTCCTCTAAAATACAGGTCCAGGGGGCTACAGGCCGTATCCAAGCAGTGCCTTTCACCACCGCCCGTGAGGTCCGGCTAGGGGAAGGCTCGGTGTCTCACTCTTTTCTGGTCATGCCCGACTGTCCCTACCCCCTCCTGGGTCGAGACCTCTTGCATAAGCTCCAAGCTGTAATTTCTTTTAAGGGACCTACTCCCACCCTGGGGGTCAGCGTGCCCCAGCTCGTCTTGACCTGTCCCCTCTCCGAGGAGTCCCGCCTCCTTTCTCCCAGGCGGCCGTCGGTTGATGCCCCGTCCCCACTGCTGAGTCAGTACAGGAGTTTAGTGCCGGGAGTGTGGGCTGAGTTAAACCCTTTTGGGCTAGCTGCCCACCAGGCCCCTGTGGTGGTCCAACTCCTGTCTACTGCTACTCCTGTGCGGGTCCAACAGTATCAGGTATCCCGACCTGCTCTTCTGGGAATCAAACCCCATATCGACCGACTTCTTCAGGCTGGCATACTACGACCATGTCAAAGTCCTTGGAACACTCCCCTGTTGCCGGTCCGTAAGCCCGGATCCGGAGATTTTCGCCCAGTCCAGGACTTGCGGGAGGTGAATGCCAGGGTGGAGACAGTCCATCCCACTGTGCCTAATCCGTATACCTTGTTGTCCTCTTTGACTCCAACCCGCACATGGTACACTGTCTTGGACTTGAAGGACGCTTTCTTTTCCATCCCGCTGGCCCCTATCAGCCAGCCTATATTCGCTTTCACATGGACCGACCCCTCAACCGGAACGTCCTCCCAACTAACCTGGACTCGATTGCCTCAAGGGTACAAGAACTCTCCTACTCTTTT
>NW_020951033.1:3039-3839 GCF_900497805.2 Vombatus ursinus
ATTGGACAAGTCGGGCTATCGGGTTTCGGGTAAGAAAGCTCAGCTGTGCTTACAATCTGTTATCTATCTAGGATTCACCCTGCAGTCCGGACAAAGGCTGCTTTCGCGGGAACGTGTGTCGGCTATCTTGGGCATGCCGGCCCCAGCAACCCGCCGCGGGCTCCGCGAATTTTTGGGAATGGCCGGGTACTGCCGACTGTGGATCTTAGGATTTGCGGAAATCGCTAAACCACTGTATGAGGCACTGTCAGTGGCCTATCTTTCCAAGCAGCTTGACTCGGTCGCTGCTGGGTGGCCTACATGTCTTCGAACTGTCGCGGCTGTCGCGACCCTGGTCAGGGAGGCAACAAAGCTGACCTTCGGCCAGCCCCTTGAGATTTCTGCATCTCACCACCTGGAGCAGTTGCTGCACACCCCTCCCACTCGGTGGATCTCTAATTCTCGTCTGACTCACTACCAGTCCCTCCTGTTGGATCCGAGCCCGCAGCTCCTCCTGGTACCAGGACTTGTATAACTGGTCCCCCTGGCTCACCACTCTACTCTCTGCTATAATGGGCCCCTTGGTTCTTCTCCTCCTAGGATTATTGGTCGCCCCTTGCATCATGAATTGTCTCTCCCGCTACATCCAGCAGCGTATACAGTCTCTGAAACTGTTTGTCCTACGCAAATCCTATACACCCCTGGATTTGAAAGAGTCAGCACCCCTGGACTCTGATGAGTCCTCTGTATAACTTGCCCTTGAAAAGGGGGGAATGTGATAGACCCTCCGTTAGGACCCAGGGGCACCACGCCCCGGGGCC
>NW_020951034.1:0-13733 GCF_900497805.2 Vombatus ursinus
CTAAAATCTGTTTCCTAATAGATAAGTAGTCAAAAGATATGAACAAATAGCTTAGAAAAGAATTTTACCCTATTGAAAATCATGCGCAAGAATGCCCCAAATCATTAACAATAACATAAAGGCAAATTAAAACACCTCTGGGTTGTTCTCAGAGTAGAAAATCTGTAAAGGTGGCAACAGGTGTTGATAGCTCAGGTTATCAGAGTTGTGGAAGATTGGCATACGTATGTGTTGTTGATGGAGTTATGAGGGAATTTGTCCAAGAGTTCTGCAAAACAATTTGGGATTATATAAAATGACTAAATTTCCCATCTCCTTTGACCCATTTTTCTACTTTTAGACATGTATCCCAAAGAGGTCAATGATAAAAAGAAAGGTACCAAATACTTTAAAATATTCACAGCAGTTATTCTTGTGTTAGCAAAGAAATGGACACAAAGCAAGTTTCCATCAACTTGGAAGTAGCTGATAAAATTGTGGCAACTAAATATAATGAAATTTTATTGTCCTACAAGAAATGATGACTATAATGAATTCAGAGGAGAATGGGGAGATTTATATGAATCGATGCAATGTGAAGTAAACAAAGTCAAGCAAACTATATATATAATAATTGCAAAAGTAATTATGGGGGAAATTATTAAAACTGAATACCACAAAATTCCAATGACCAAACTTGGATCCAAAGAAGAGAAGACAGTTCCCCTTCACTCTGAAGATGGGGGGGACTATGGGTCTGAAACACAGCATGTAATACCAGATTTTTTTCTTATCTGTTAGTTTTCATAAAAATTTCTGCTCTTTTTACTCTTTTATTAGAAGGGATGGCTCTCTGAGAGGAGGAAAGGGTAGAGAGTGATATTTTGGGAGATGCAGATGAAATAAAAAACAATAAAAATTAGGCATTTAAAGACTATATTTGTCTCTTTGCTACTTCTATCTATTGCTCCTGATTTTGTCTTCTACAGAAAATCTAAAGAACTCTAACCCTTCTTCCATATAACAATCCTTGAGTTTTTTGAAGATAGTGATTATGTCCCATCTGCAATCTTTGCCTCTCCAGGCAAAATGTCTACATTTCTTTTAGTTAGTCCTCAGAGCGAATGAACTTGAGTCCCTTCATCATCTTGATCATCTTCCTTTGGCCATACTCTGCCTTATCTATATTCTTCTTAAAAGAAAATACTCAGAAGTGAACACTCTTCCAATTGCAGTCCTGTTGAAGTCAGGAACACTGGGGCTAACACTTTCCTATTCTTGTTGAGATGTTTCATTACTTTAATATCCATTCTTAACAATCAAGAAATCCATGTGAAATGCTTATTTAAAAGGTAATTGTAGTTGGAAAGATGGCATCTTGGCATGATGGGATGATGACACATGAATGGAGCACTAAGGAGGATTCTAGTCCCATTTGCGACTAGGCATAGACATTTCTTGTACAAAAGAGCATGCCTTGTTTTCTTGCTGTCCTGCAAACTTGAAATCAGAGAACAGAGTTTCCTAGTGATAACCTTATACCTCCTATGGCATCCACGTCATCCTTGTAGATTCCTTTCTAGAGCTTTTACATCTGATGAGTTGCCATCTTTCCAATAGGAATATGACTCATTCTCGATAGGTGATAATTACTACCATGTGTGCCTTCTTCCTACTAAAATGTAAGTTTCCTGACTGCAAGAACTCCTTCCATTTTACAATGTTGTCTGTCACCACCCACTGAGGACCACTGATTTTTCTTTACTCATCCTCAAATCAGAATAAAAGTGTCATCTTAGGAACAGAGTTTGTCTGGGTTGACACTCAGCATTGACGTGAGCTTTCTCTTTAGCAAAATAACTTGTCCAAGCCCTCAGCTAGTCCCAAATACACTAGGTTGGAAAAGTTTGATTTTGAACCAGTGGGGCAGAGTCAGGTGGGCTAAGAAAGATGTCTGACACTAAGGGTCTAGGAACAGATGATTGATCTGAGGAATAAAAAGGAAAGTGACAAGTGAGAGTACCAAGAAACATGGGCTGTGTGGTGCACTATGAAGTGTACTAGATTTGGACTCATAGGGTCATAGTCATATAATAACTACAAATATGACTCTGGGTAAGTCACCAAATCTTTCTGTTCCTCCAATTTCTTTTCTGTAAAGTGAAAGTTAGGTGCTAGATATGCAGTCTAATTTCATATCTGTGGTCTTATGGCCTCTCTGATTCCTCAGTTTCCTAATCTGTAAAATGAATGCACTCAACAAGAGAGCATCTGCGGTCCCTAATGGCACTAGTTCTATGATCCTATGACATGTTGAGGTCTTTTCTAGCTTTAGTTGTATGATAGAGAACCTTCTCTGGGCCTCAGTATTTTCATCTATAAAATGAGTGATTTGGGCTATTGATCTCTGCTATCCCTCATGACTCTGTTCCTATAATGTCCCCCAATGTGATCATGAATAAGAAGCATTTTAAACTTTGTCAAAAGAGTCACAGAAATTCTCAAGGTACCAGAATAAACTCTACGTTAGACAGCTCTTGCAATGAGTGATGCTCCATTAAATGAAGAAGCAGAGAAGTGAGAAAAATCTTCCACGTTGACTTGTTGGTCTGCAGAAGGTACCAACTTTCCAAAGTTGTTCAAGCTAAGGTTTTCCTCTTCTGAAGCAGAACAGGGCTTGCTGCCACACCCAGAGAGATGCCTGCCTCAGCTTGCTATTCCACAGAATCAAGATCAGTGAGTGGCCAAAGGGATAGAGCAACATGATTGACATACCCAACTTGGAAGCCAGCTTACTCTTTGCTTCTGAATCGCTCCAGTAGTAGACACATAAACCCATGTGGTACAATAAAAAGAGGATGAGGAAGGAAGAAACAGCTTTCATGGCTCGAACATGGGCTTCTGTGCTAGGGTCTCTGGAACCTGTGGCATTCTGTTGCATCTGTCGGGTATGCCTCCACAGGGAGAAAATTAATAGGCAGAAGGAGATTGTAGACAGAGCAAAAGGAATAAGACTCAGCAGGCCAAAGAGAACCTGGAGCATAATAAGCTTATTTTTACTCACTTGGACCTCCTGGGTCACATTTCTCTCCTTTCCTCTACTGAGGATGCTGCCATAATAACGCGTTCTCTCCATCATTGGAAATATAATGGGCAAAGACATAATAAAGGGCACTATAAGAAGCATGAAGAGCCTTCTGTCGATTCTCCATTTCATCCAGAGGAAAAGGGGATTAGAGAAATTGGTGATCTTCAGGAAGTAGAAGATGCTAAGTATAGTTGCAAACCAAATATTTGAATTGTGACTCAGTACCAAGAAGACGTCAATTATTCTTACTTGAGTGGGTGCATCAAAAGAGATTAAAATTAAATAGATGTTCCAAATTATTGTACATGACAATCCAATTCTGGAGATGGCCATGCTGACCAGGATGAGATCATTTGATGGCAGTTTCTTGCTCTTGACCCAATCAATGCAATTCACCAGCACTATGAATCCATTTACCAGAATGCCCAATAGAAATTCAACAGTTGCCAGAGCCATAAATATTTTCTCCCCACTATTTAGCATGACAGCAGAAAGGAGATCAATTCAGAAGTTATCAATATTTGTTATATTTTTGATGTTATTGGTATTGCATTAATTTCCAGGCAAAATGAGTATGGAATGTTATGTCTTTCTGATCATTGGTGATGCAATAATTTTCTTCTCTATCTTTAATAAAGTTACTATCTTAGGCAAGAAAATGTCTAGTCCCTTATTATTTTCCCCTCTGTTTACAGATGATAGAATAGTTTTAGAGAGGTGAGGTGACATGTCCAAGCATCATAGAATCAAGTGTCTGAACTAGGATTTTGACCAAGTTGAATGCTGATAGACAGCCAGCTAGTAGAAGTAATAACTTCAGTAAAAACCAACTGATTTATTATAAATATCATATTAGAATATCTTCATTAAGATATCCTCTTTGCCTTCCCAACAGCTCAGTTAAATTTGCCCAGCCAAGACACACTCACTCTCTGTGGCATTTGTTTCCTTTTCAGAGGTGATCATAGAAAGAATGAGAATCCTACGTTAAGATGCAAATAGGGAGAGATCATCTTTCAATATTTTCCTCTTTGTGTCTCAGACTATTTTGTATCCAAATATGTGAGCTTTGTGTGACAAACTTCACTCAATGATATATAACATTGGGAATGTATCAAAGCACCTAAATGTAGAGATTATAATTCACCTCTATCATTTCCCACCATTCTGAGTATGGAAGTTATTACCAATGGTTTATAAAATCAAGCTCATGCAGAATATTTCTGGTTTGAAAATCATAAATGAATTGCAACATAATGGGCCACTAATCTCAAAAGATTACCTTTCTTTCAGTTTTCATGGTAATTCGGACAAAGCAATATACCATGCCAATTCAACTATAAATACATAGTCTTCACATCAGGTAGGAAAGCAAGAACTATTGATCAACCACCATCTTTTTGTTTAGTACTCTGTAAAATAAGCTTATGGAGAAAAAATGACAATAATTCACATGTATCTAGTGCTTTAAGTTTTCCAAAGTACTTTCCTTACAGTAACCTATGGACGTGTGAATTCAAAGGCTATTTTTTCCTCACTGTACAGATGATGGAACAGTTTTAGAGAGCTGAGATGACACATCCATGTACCATAGAATCAAGAGTCTGAACTCAAACAGCCAGCTAGTAGAAGTAATCATCTACTTAAAAACCAAATGATTTACTATAAATATGTTATTAGGCACCATCACCTTAATCAACTTTTCACTTCTTAAACCCACAGTTGCAGTACAGCTCAAAAAAAGACCTCATTGAAGATCTGGGAAAATTGGAACACTAATGCATTGTTGGTGGAGTTGTGAAATGATTCAATCATTTTGGAGATCAATTTGGAACTATACCCAAAGGGCTATAAAAATGTGCATAGCCTTTGACCCAGCAAAAGCACTTCTAGGGCTGTATCCCAAAGATATCATACAAATGGGAAAAGGACCTGTATGTACAAAATTATTTATAGCAGATCTTCCTGTGGTGGCAAAAAATTGGAAATTGAGAGGATGCCCATCAACTGGGAAATGGCTGAACAAGTTGTGTTACATGAATGTAATGGAATGGTGTTGTGCTATAAGAAATGATGAGTAGGCAGACTTCAGAAAAACCTGAGAAGACTAGTAGGGACTGATGTTGTGTGAAGTGAGCAAATCCAGGACAATGTTTCCTCAGGGAAAGATAGGAAGAAATAAAATAAGGAACAAAAATATAACCTGCTTAATTAATTTCCTTTATTAGTTAAAAAATCTGTAAGATTTAGAGGTCATTCCCTCCAGGTTGAAGAAATAATAATGAGAAGAAAATATCAGAAAACAAGTTAACTACATATAATAAGTAATATGAATGGTCTGAATTGTCAAAAAGCTCTAGAATGAATCAAGAAAAGTTCATCAATGTGTTAATCAAAGTGAATATATTTAATGCAAAAAATATGTCTGAGTTAAAGTTAAGAGGTTAATTTAAAATATATAATGCAGCTACAAGGTCAAAAATCAGGAGAGGCAATAATAGTATCGAAAAAGTGGAACTTAAACCATGAAATATTCAAAAGAAACAAGTGATGACATTACACAATAGTGAAAAGAAATTTGAATAATAAATTGTAACAATTTCAAATTTAAGAGCACCATACCATGAGACATTTGAATACATTAAACAAAGATTAAAAGAAGATCACCTCCTGAAAGAGATCCCAAAAGGAAAACTGCCAGGAATACTATAACCAAATTAAAGAGCTTTCAGGTCAAGGAGAAAATATTGCAAGCAGCCAAAAAGAAACAATTCAATCATCATGGAGCAACAATCAGGATAACACAAGATTTAGCAGCTTCTACATTAAAGGATTAGAGGATTGGAATTTAATATTCCAGAGGGAAAAGGAGCTGTAATTATGACCAAGAATCACCCACCCAGCAAAACTAACTATAATCTATGAGGCAAAAAATTGCCTTTCAATGAGATAGAGGAATTTTAAGCATTCTTGACAAAAGACCTGAGATAAATAGAAAATTTGATTTTCAAATACAAGAATTAAAGTAAGCATAAAAAGGTAAACAAGAAAGAGAAATCATAAGGGACTTATTAAAGTTAAATTGTTTATATTCCTACATGGAAAGATGATATTTGTAACTCATAACTTTTCTCATTGTTATGGTAGATAGGAGTATATATAGACAGAGGGCACAGGTGTGAGTTGAATATGATGGAATGGTATATAAAAAATAAAATTAAGGTTTGAGAGAGGAATGTTCCCAGAAGAAAGAGAAAAGGAAAGAGAGAGTAGGGTAAATTATCTCACATAAAAGAGGCAAGAAAAAGTTTTTACAATGGAGGGGAAGAGAGAACAGGTGAGGGGGAATGAGTGAACCTTACTCTCATCAGAATTGGCTCAAAGAGGGAATAACGTACAAGTTCAATTTGGTATAGAAATCTATCTTACCTTACAGGAATGTAGGAGGAAAAAGGGATGAGAAAAGGAGGGGCAATAGAAGGGAGGACAAATTAGAGGAAGAGGTAGTGAGTAGCAAAACACTTTTGAGCAGGGACAGGGTGAAAAGTGAAAGAGAATAGAATAAATAGGAGGGGAGTAGGATGGAGTGAAATACAGTTAGTCTTTCACAACACGACTATTATGGAAGTGCTTTGCATGACTACACATGTATAACCTACAGTGAATTGATTGCCTTCTCAATGGGTGGGGTGGGGAGGGAGAAGGTGAGAAAATTTGGAACTCAAAGTTTGAAACATGAATATTAAAATTGGTTTAAAATGTAACAGGAAAAAATAAAATACAGAATAAATTTAAAAAAGGAAAGTTAAAGTGCTACATAAATGCTAAAAAAAGAATTAACAGAAGTACAAGAAGAAATTGACAATATAATGGCAGAACACTTCGACATTTTATTATCAGAATATGATAAGTCAAATAAAAAAGTAATAGTAAATCAGGTATGAACTTCTTATTTAGTAATTGAGAAACAGAATTATACAGTGAAAAAAGTGCTGAATTGGGAATGAGGGCAACTAGATTTGATGTTCACAACCTGTGAAAATTAGGTAAAGTCATTTCAACTCCCTTATATTCCATTTTCCCACTTGTAAAACAAGAAGGTTGGGCTAGACTTCTGCTTCCGGGAGCCAAGATGGCAGAGTAAAAAGGTAGTTGCTCTCACCCTCCCCTATCAACCTCTGAAAACCCAGAAAATATCACCCCAGAAAAAACCCTGGAACAGCTGAACCAGAAGAAAGACGGGGTGCAGCAGTGCAGTAGCCCAGGTAGCTAGAGGGATTAATGGGAAAGGCCCCTCTTACCCTGGGAGAAGGGGAGCAGTACAAAACAGGAGTCACCCAGCCAGCTAGTGGAAAGACCCACTTTAACACACCAGGGGGAGATTCTGGTGCCTCAGCATTCTACAGCAAATGAGTCTCCCAGTGCCTCAGTAAAAATAAGGGAAGCAGCACTACAAAGGGCCCCAGGTAGATAAGCACATGGCAGCATTCATCTGAAAGGAGCTGAAGGAAGCAACCTAGAGGTGCCAGAAAGTTCCAACCTTGTTGATTCCAGCACAACACCAGGTAAGCTGTCAGAACCCTACAGCCTCCAACTGCCACCCAGGAGGAGATCCCGAAGCCCAGGTGGTCGAGCAGGCAAACACCAACAGCTGGACCTCCGAGTGCCTCAGTGAGGGTGGAGGAACCCATGGAAACCAGCTCAGAAAACCACCAGGTGCCTCGGTATTCTACAGCAAAGAAGTCTCCCAGTACCTCAACAGAAATAAGGGAGGCAGCACTGCAAGGGGCCCCAGGCAGATAAACACCTGGCAGCACTTATCTAAAAGGAGCTAAACAAAGCTAAAGGAAAGGAAAAGCAGGCAACCTAGATTTACCTGAAAGTCCCAGCCTTGCTGATTCCAGCCCAACACCAGATAAGCTGCCAGAACCCTACAGCCTCCAATTGCCAACATAAGAGGCCCCAGCTCCTAAAGCCAGTGATCAAGACCTAGGCTCCCAACACAAGAAGCTTGGGTCAGTGCCCTCTGCTCCCCAGCAGGAGAGCTTAATCTCTGTAAAGGCCAGGGAATAAAGAAACACCATGAGTAAAAAGAAACGTACAGTAGATTCTTATTATGAGAAGAGTGAAGATCAAGACAGAAATTCTGAAGGGGACAACACTGTCATCAAACCCACATCTGCAACATCAAAAGGGAGTATGCACTGGTCTGAAGCCCAAAAAGCCTTCTTAGAAGAACTCAAGAAGGATTTTAAAAGTCAAATGAGAGAGGTAGAGGAGTCCTTTAAAAGTACAATTGGCCAATTGGAAAAAAAGTACACTGAAGAAAACAAGTCCCTAAAACACACAATTGGCCAACTGGAAAAAAGTACAATGAAGAAAATAAATCCCTTAAAAATACAATTGACCAATTGGAGAAGAAAGTACAAAATCTAACAGAAAAAAATGTTAAAAATTAGAATTGAACAAATGGAAACTAATAACTCTATGAGAGAGCAAGAATCAGTCAAACAGAAACAAAAAAATGAAAAAAATAGATGAAAACGTAAAATACCTCATGGGTAAAACAGCTGACCTGGAAAATCAATCCAGGAGAGACAATTTAAAAATTATAGGCCTCCCTGAAAGTCATGATGCAAAAAAGAGCCTGGACAATATCCTTCAGGAAATCATAAAGGAAAACTGCCCTGAAGTCCTAGAACCTGAAGGTAAAATAACTATAGAAAGAATCCATCATTCCCCACCTGAAAGAGATCCCAAATTGAAAACACCAAGGAATATAATAGCTAAATTCTGAAATTACCAGATTAAAGAGAAATTACTGCAAGCATCCAGAAAGAAACAATTTAATATCATGGAACCACAGTCAGGATTACACAGGACCTTGCAGCCTCTACATTAAAAGACCGAGGGCGTGGAACATGATATTCCATAAGGCAAAGGAGCTTGGAATGCAGCCAAGGATTAACTACCCAGCAAAAATGAGCATGATTTTTCAGTTAAGGAGATAGATATTCAATGAAATAGGGGACTTCCAAACTTTCCTGATAAAAAGACCAGAGCTCAACAAAAAATTTGATCTTCAAGTACAAGATTCAAGAGAGACATAAAAAGATAAATGGGACAGAAAGATACAATATGTTGTTAATAAGGGCAAAATGTTTACATCCCTACAAGGGAAGATGACACTTGCAACTCTTGAGAACTGTATTGTTATTATACCATGTTAAAGGAGTATACATAAAGGGGGTGGATATAAGTTGACTTTGATGTAATGATAAAAAAACTAATCAAGTGGGTTAAATGGATCCAAGTAAGTGATTTAGTCTGATCTAAGAAAATGTACTGAGAAAGGAGGAGGCAGACAAGGGTAAATTACATGACAAGAAAAGACACAAAAACCTATTAGAGCAGAGGTAAAGAAAGGAAGGGGATGAGCATGGTTTGAACCTTACTCTCATCAGATTTGGCTCAAGAAGGGAATAACATAATCAGTTAGGTATAGAAATCTAACTTGCACTATAGGCAGTAGGAGGCAAAAGGGGAAAGAAAAGGGAGGGGGGATAGAAGGGAGGGAAGAAGCAATAAGGGTAAAGGGGAAGAAAAGGGAAAGGGATAATAGAAAGGAGGTGGGACCATAGGAGGCGCTGGTCAAAAACAAAACACTAGTGAGGTGGGGGGTGGGGGAGAGGAGGGGGAGGAGAAAGGAGAAAGAAAAGGATAAACGGGGGGGGAAAGGATGGAGAAAAAGGCACAGATAGCAATCATAACTGTAAATGTGAATGGGATGAACTCTCCCATAAAATGGAAGCATATAGCAGATTGGAATAAAAACCATAATCCTACAATATGTTGTTTACAGGAAACACATTTGAAAAAGAGTGACACATACAGGGTAGAGGTAAAAGGCTGGAGCAAAATATATTATGCTTCAGCTGAAGTAAAAAAAGAAGGGGTAACAATCCTGATCTCAGACAAAGCAAAAGCAAAAATAGATCTTATCAAAAGAGATAAGGAAGGAAACTACATCCTGCTAAAAGGCACCACAGACAATGAAGTAATATCATTACTAAACATATATGCAACAAATACTATAGCATCCAGATTCTTAGAGGAGAAGTTCAGGGAGTTACAGGAAGAAACAGACAGCAAAACTATACTAGTGGGGGACCTCAACCTCCCCTTCTCTGAACTAGATAAATTTAACCACAAAATAAACAAGAAAGAAGTTAAGGAGGTGAATAGAACATTAGAAAAGTTAGGTATGATAGACCTGTGTAGAAAACTGAATGGGGATAGAAAGGAATACACTTTTTTCTCGGTGGTACATGGCACATACACAAAAATTGACCATGTACTAGGGCATAAAAGCCACACAATCCAATGCAGAAAGGCAGAAATATTAAATGCATCCTTTTCAGATCATGATGCAATAATAATTATATGTAATAAAGGGCCATGGAAAGACAGACTAAAAAATAATTGGAAACTAATAATCTAATCCTAAAAAATGACTGGGTCAAACAACAAATCATAGAAACAATCAATAATTTCATTCAAGAGAATGAAAATAATGAGACAACATACCAAAAGTTATGGGATGAAGCAAAAGCAGTTCTTAGGGGAAGTTTTATATCTCTAAATACTTACATAAATAAAATAGAAAAAGAGGAGATCAATGAGTTGGGCATAAAACTAAAAAAAAACTAGAAAAATAAAAAATTAAAAATCCTCAATTAAACACCAAATTAGAAATATTGAAAACCAAAGGAAAAATTAAGACCGGGGGTGAAATAAGGATGTCCATTATCACCACTGTTATTCAACATCGTACTGGAAACGTTAGCTTTAGCAGTAAGAGAAGAAAAAGACATTGAAGGCATAAGAATAGGCAAAGAAGAAACAAAGCTATCACTCTTTGCAGATGACATGATGTTATACTTAGAGAATCCCAGAGAATCAAGTAAAAAACTACTTGAAATAATAAACAACTTCATCAAAGTTGCAGGCTATAAAATAAACCCACTTTATGTGGCATTTCTATATTTCATCGGCATTTCTACATATTACCAACAAAGCCCAACAGCAAGAGATAGAAAGAGAAATTCCATTTAAACTTACTGTAGACATTATAAAATATTTAGGAGTCTACTTCCCGAAACAAAGCCAGGAACTCTATGAACACAATTACAAAACACTTTTCACGCAAATAAAATCAGATCTAAATAATTGGAAAAACATCAGTTCCTCATGGGTAGGCCAAGCTAATATAATAAAAATGACAATTCTACCTAAGCTAATTTACTTATTCAGTGCCACACCAATCAAACTACCAAAAAATTATTTTATAGAGTTAGAAAAAATAATAACAAGATTCATTTGGAAGAACAAAAGGTCCAGAATATCAAGAGAACTAATGAAAAGAAATGCAGGGGAAGGTGGCCGAGCCATCCCAGATCTTAAATTGTATTATAAATCAGCAATCATCAAAACTGCTTGGTACTGGCTAAGAAATAGAGTGGTGGATCAGTGGAATAGGTTAAGTATGCAAGACACAGTAGTCAATGACTATAGTAATATATTATTTGATAAACCCAAAGACCCCAGCTTCTGGGATAAGAACCCACTCTTTGAAAAAAATTGCTGGGAAAACTGGAAAAAAGTATGGCAGAAACTAGGCATAGACCAAATTCTCACACCATATGCCAAAATAAAGTCAAAATGGGTACATGATTTAGACATAAAGGCTGATACTATAAGCAAACTGAGAGAGCAAGGAATAGTTTACCTGTCAGATCTATGGAGAACAGAAGAATTCATGACCAAACAGGAGATAGCGAACATTACAAAAAGCAAAATAGATAATTTTGATTACATTACATTGAAAAGCTTTTGCACAAACAAAGCCAATGCAACTAAGATTAGAAGGAAGGTAGAAAATTGGGAAAGAATTTTTACAACCAGTCTCTCTGATAAGGGTCTCATTTCTAAAATAGATGGAGAATTAAGACAAATTTATAAGAATACAAACCATTCCCCAATTGATAAGTGGTCAAAGGATATGAACAGACAGTTCTCAGATGAAAAAAATTAAAGCCATTTATAGTCATATGAAAAATGCCCTAAATCACTATTGATTAGAGAAATGCAAATCAAAACAACTCTGAGGTACCACATCACACCTATCAGAATGACCAACATGACAAAACAGGAAAATGATAAATGTTGGAAAAGATGTGGGAAAATTAGAACACTAATGCATTGTTGGTGGAGTTGTGAAATGATCCAACCACTTTGGAGAGCAATTTGGAACTATGCCCAAAGGGCTATAAAAATGTGCATACCCTTTGACCCAGCAATAGCACTTTTAGGACTATATCCCAAAGAGATCACACAAATGGGAAAAGGACCTACATGTACAAAAATATTCATAGCATCTCTTTTTGTGGTGGCAAAGAATTGGAAATTGAGAGGATGCCCATCAATTGGGCAATGGTTGAGCAAGTTGTGGTATATGAACACTATTACTAATACTATTGTGCTATAACCAATGATGAGCAGGCTGACTTCAGAAAAACCTGGAAAGACTTGTATGGTCTGATGCTGAGTGAAGTGAGCAGAACCAAGACAATGTTGTACGTAATAACAGCCAAGTTGTGTGATGACTAATATTGATAAACTTAACCCTTACTGGCAATACAAGGATCTAAGACATCTCCTGAGGCCTTATGATGGAAAATGCTATCCATACCCAAAGAAAGAACTATGGAAGCCAAATTGTTATTTTTTTCTCTTCTGTTGAGTTTTGTTTCCTCTTTTTGATAGTTCCTCCTATTGATTTTAATTTCTACTTACAACATCACTAATGAGAAAATATGTTTAATATGAATGAAAAAAAAAAAAGAAGGTTGGGCTAGATGACATACCACTAAGTTCCCTTTTAGTATTCAGTCTATTATCTCATACCTTACCAATACCTGGGACAAACAAAATGTCAGAAATGAGGAATACAAGATCTTTTCATGTATATTTGGAACACATACAAAAAAAAATCGATTACATCCCAGGTCATACAGAAATCTTGCCTAGATTCTAAAAGGTAGCAATTACAAACAAAAAATTGAAAATCACAACATTTAGAATTAAACAATAACATTACTAAAAGCTATAAAATCACATAGAAATGAGAGAATCCATTAAACAATGATTGTGGCAGAGAAGGAACCTAAAAAAAAATGAACCAAAAACCCACTCACTAATGTTCAGTACCCAGTACTAGCTCTCCTTTTAATAAAGAAGCAATGAACATTACATAACTTGGGCCCTTGGCTTCCCCTCCCGATCCACACTTGCACTGGCTCACTAGGTTCCCTGAACACAATTGCTACAACTCCCTCCAGAGATCTGCAGCTAACCTTGAGGAGAGTAGAGGGGCTTTCAAATAAAACCCAGTGCTATTAATAAATTAATTAACCAGACTTGCTTAGTTTTTATGAAGGGGTATTCACTAAGATGTAATAGTAAGAACAATTGGTACAAAACATCTCTTGCAACATTTGCTACAAAACTGTCCCATAAGTACATACAGGCTAAGAGAAAGTGCTAACTGTGTACAATCAGGGGAAAGTAGGCTCAGGCTCAGAGCACATGTAGTAAAAGGCTAGTC
>NW_020951035.1:0-3036 GCF_900497805.2 Vombatus ursinus
ATAGGAGTTACATTTTGAAAACACTCAATTGGAGGTACACATTATAGAAGCTGAAACCAACGGCATGTAGCCAAAGATAAAGAAAAGGCATAGTCCTATATGAATGATTCTAAGAGTGCTTACTCCCAGAATAAGCTGTGATTGGGAGTGAATGTTCTGGATAATACAAAAGACTTTAAAGAAGCTATATTGGGGCAAGAGAAACATTCTAAAAATGGGATGGGATGATTGCAAGAAGGCAGAACTACTCAATCCTTATTTTGCTTCTACCAAGGGGAATGATCTTTGGACTGGGAAACATAGAGCAGTTGTAATTATTAGAGATCTGAAGTGAAGCCAAGTGAGCATGGTAAGAGAGCTGCCCTCAATGATTCAAGTCACCAGGTCTGGATGTACTACATCTCATAGTCCTGAAAAAACTGGTGGATGTGATTGATGAGGTGCTGTTAGTAATATTTAAAAAAATCATGGAGAATGATATAGAAATGGCCTTTAAGCAATGATGGAATGGATGTTTTCATAGAACCCTGGGAAGACTTGTATAAACTAATGCAGAGTGAAGTGATTAAAATCAAGAGAATAGTTTATACTATGACAATAACATTGTAAAAATGAACAAATTTGAGATGTATCAATGCAATGAGTAATGCTTTGCCTTATCTATCCCGAGGTAAATCATGACAATAGTCACTTCAGGGGATGGGGAAGCAATCATCTCATCAAGACAAGAGTTAAATTTGGTTATCACCATTACTTCATTTCCAAGGAAGACCTTACCCCTCATTCTTACTACTTTCCTAAAGGGAAAAGTCCGGAAAGAATTGTAAGCTGGAGAAATAGTGTTTCTAGAGAAAGGAAAAAGGATGTTTTAGAAATATACTTCTACAACATCATTCCTGGTAATTTGTCTTATTTTTTCATTTTATTTTGTTTTGAATTTAAACACCAAAAAAGAGCATTTATATAAACACAGCAGAATAGATTTGAAATGAAGTTGGATCTCCATTCTATCCCACTCAATAATATTTGCATATGTATATGTACTTGTGTGTGTGTGTGTGTGTGTGTGTGTGTGATATACACACATATACATCCACATATACAGAATCTACATGTTAATTTGGAAACTGTCTTGCTTGGACTTCCTACTGAATTTCTTTCTGTTTTCTTCTGTGCATTTAAAAATGTTTTAATAGCCCTCTTTTATTTTTTCAGACATCACTGTTGCTAATTCATATCTAGTAATTTGGAATCTCTTGTCTTTTTCCTTTGACAGGTAACATAAGAGATGATCCTGCTGAGTCAATGGACAAAGAGAATTATTCTGCGGTGTCTGAATTTGTATTCCTGGGACTTTCCAATTCTTGGGATATTCAACTTTTTCTCTTTGTGTTCTCCTCTGTGTTCTACTTGGCAAGCATGCTGGGAAACTCCCTCATTGTGCTCACAGTGACCTCTGACCCTCACTTGCACTCCCCCATGTATTTCTTGCTGGCCAATCTCTCCTTTATTGACCTGGGGATGTCCTCTGTCATTTCCCCTAAGATGATGAGTGATCTTTTTCGAAAACACAAAGTCATCTCATTCTATGGTTGCATCACTCAGATGTTCTTTATTCATCTGATTGGTGGTGTTGAGATGGTGTTACTCATAGCCATGGCCTTTGACAGATATGTGGCCATATGTAAGCCTCTCCACTACCTAATTATTATGTGTCCAAGAATGTGTATTTTGCTTTTGGCTGCTGCCTGGATCGTTGGCTTCATCCATTCAGTGGCCCAACTGGCTTTTGTAGTCCACTTGCCTTTCTGTGGCCCTAATGAACTGGATAGTTTTTATTGTGACTTTCCTCAGTTTATCAAACTTGCTTGCACAGACACGTATAGACTGCAGTTCATAGTCACTGCTAACAGTGGCTTCATGTCCCTGTGTGTGTTTTTCATCTTGATCAGTTCCTACATTTCCATCCTAGTGACTGTTCAGAAGCATTCATCAGGTGGTGTCTCTAAGGCCCTCTCTACTCTGTCAGCTCATATCACTGTTGTGGTTTTATTCTTTGGTCCATTGATCTTTGTTTATACAAGGCCACATACTACATCACGTCTTGATAACTTCCTTGCTGTCTTTGATGTAGTTCTTACTCCCTCTCTGAATCCAATCATCTATACCTTAAGGAACAAAGAGATGAAGGTAGCAATGAGGAGAGTGTGCAGCCAGTTTGTGAGTTTCAGGAAAATCTCTTCAGGGATTTGGTGAAGATATGAGAACTCCCTGTTAGAAGAATTAGTAAAGTCTGGAGGAAGAGCTTATTCACAGGAGAAGATAGGAGTTACATTTTGAAAACACTCAATTGGAGGTACACATTATAGAAGCTGAAACCAACGGCATGTAGCCAAAGATAAAGAAAAGGCATAGTCCTATATGAATGATTCTAAGAGTGCTTACTCCCAGAATAAGCTGTGATTGGGAGTGAATGTTCTGGATAATACAAAAGACTTTAAAGAAGCTATATTGGGGCAAGAGAAACATTCTAAAAATGGGATGGGATGATTGCAAGAAGGCAGAACTACTCAATCCTTATTTTGCTTCTACCAAGGGGAATGATCTTTGGACTGGGAAACATAGAGCAGTTGTAATTATTAGAGATCTGAAGTGAAGCCAAGTGAGCATGGTAAGAGAGCTGCCCTCAATGATTCAAGTCACCAGGTCTGGATGTACTACATCTCATAGTCCTGAAAAAACTGGTGGATGTGATTGATGAGGTGCTGTTAGTAATATTTAAAAAAATCATGGAGAATGATATAGAAATGGCCTTTAAGCAATGATGGAATGGATGTTTTCATAGAACCCTGGGAAGACTTGTATAAACTAATGCAGAGTGAAGTGATTAAAATCAAGAGAATAGTTTATACTATGACAATAACATTGTAAAAATGAACAAATTTGAGATGTATCAATGCAATGAGTAATGCTTTGCCTTATCTATCCCGAGGTAAATCATGACAATAGTCACTTCAGGGGATGGGGAAGCAATCA
>NW_020951036.1:0-3104 GCF_900497805.2 Vombatus ursinus
ATAAATTCATGTAAACCTTTTTGTGCTTCTCTGTATTTATCAGGCTTGCTATTTTTTACAACACAAGAACAATAGTAATGAGCATTTACATCATGCTTTAGAGTTTGCAAAACACTCTACAAATATTACCTCATTTGATCCTGACAACAATCATGGGAGGTAGGTGTTATCATTATCCTCATTTTACAGTTGAGGAAACTGAGACAGATAAAGGTAAAATGACTTCCCCAGGATCACATAGCTAGTAAGTGCCTGAGGCCAGATTTAAACACAGGACTTCCTAACTCAAGGCCCAGCGTTTTAGCTGTACTGTGATTTGTCCAGTCATTCCCCAGCTGATGGGCATCTATTTTGTTTCCTGTTCTTTGCCACTACAAAAAGTCCTGCTGTACATATTATGGAGAAACATTGAAAATCAATCCTACAAATAATATTCTTAAATCATTCTGAGCCTTTCTTTATTTTTTGGCTAGACAATGGGGTTAAGTGACTTGCCCAGGGTCATACAGCTAGTAAGTGTCAAGTGTCTGAGGCCACATTTGAACTCAGGTCCTGATTCCAGGGCTGGTGCTCTATCCACTGCACCACCTTGCTACTCCTCCGAACCTTTCTTAGATACGTGCTAAGAGAAGAAAATTCTTTAATTAGTTTTATTGAATGGGTTAAAAAAAAGAGGCATCTCTTCCTCATTTTTTAGGGACCCCTCTGCCTTCATGTTTCTGGCAGTAGACACTTTTTGTAAAATCTTAGGAAATAGCTCAGATGTTATGCATGTGTCTGTGACCTGGTTCTTTCTGGCTACAGTATTCACCCCCCAGTTTTCAGTATGATATTTATCAACTTCCCCTTGAATATTTTTGAGATCTGGGAAAGCCAAATTATGATTTCTCCTTCCATTCACATGTGAAAAGACCCATAGATCCTACACAGAAAACTCTTATAGGGTTTTTTCTTAATTCCCTATGAGAAGACAGAATAAATGCAAACCAGTGCCATGCTATGAAAGCAAAAGGCAAGGACATAACAAATAAGGGTTTCTAGCAATACCAGCCCAATATAGGCAGAATCCCCAGCTTATAAACAGGTTCTGTCCTAAAAATTATTTTGTAAATTGGGTATATGGAGTTCAGGAACATGTTTTCCCATAGAAATGATATTATGAATGTGGTTAGAATCCAAGACCAGCCCACAAAAATCCTATGTAATCCATAATGTAATTGAAATACATATGTAACAGAAACAATGCAAAACAATGCTATCAGAAAAAAGCAATTTTGGGTGGGAAAATGCTTTCAAAGGAAAGGTTTGAGGAACCTTTATCATCTCTTCCCCTGATGCACCCACTGAGTTGAATCTGGGATTTGCAGGGAACTAAAAGGATTTAGAAGACTAACTAAGGGAACATACTGGGAAAAGCAGGGAAAAAGGAAATTGGACAGGGAGATGGTCTGTATGAAGAGATTGACTGACTTCATCCTTCCCTCCCCCAACTCCTGTCATCTAGACCCACCCCCTATGGGGAATATATCTCCTGTCTACCCTCAGTCACATGTCGGAGTCATCAGCTCACACAGTAAGAAGGAAACATGATAGCTCAGACATTACTTCTCGTTCTTGAGGGACAGTTGTTTATTTCTGTGGGATGGTGGTAAATAAGATGTTTTCAAGTTGGAAGATGCCTGTTCTCAGCACCAAGAAGCTTCAGAAAGCTCATTTACATAGGATATGCTGTGCTAGCCAGGTTTCTTAGCACCTAATGGCACCACCACCACCAACCCCTAAAAATTAAAGGAAAAAAACCTATGGGTTTTGCCCCTGAAATATTAGGGTTGAGAGGCACAAATTCCATCTCTGAATTCTTAAAGTTGTAGTTTTCTAGGATTTATTCCATTTAGTTTTTTTTCCTCTTCAGCCATGAGCATTTAAATCTATTAATACTGCAGCCACATTTCATTGTTTGATTTCCCTCTTTTCTGAGCCAAATACCGTTCAGCCGACCTAGTAATGATCTTGCCAAGGTCCACTTGCCAATTATGCAATTTGCTGTGCTAGAAGTCCCTAGGCGTGTGTCGCAAACGTTGCATACCTTTAGCCCAGAGAGTTCATCTGTAAGACGAGATTGTCTAGCATCTTAAATACTGTGACGTTACGTGAAAAATACATTAAACCTGAGTCTGCATCCCTTGGAGCAGAAAAGTGAACTATGTAAGCCTAGTGAGTTAGGTCGTCCCATAATGGGCAAGAATTGGGATCTGTTGAGTGTGAGAGGGTTGCTCAAGCTTTGGAGATACAGGTCAGAGTAGGGCCTGGCACTGAAGGACCTCTGGGCCCAATTTACCTTTTTAACTTCATTTAATATCTCCATTTCAGCCAAATTGGACTATTGGCTGTTTTCCCAAATTCCTTCATTCTGATCTTAAATTTCTTCAAGCTTCAATGGAAGAGCCCCCTCATCCACACAGCCTTTCTTAATCCCCCCTTCCAAATGTTAGTGTGCTCCTCAAATATTCCTTGAGCACTTCTGTAATATCTCCTTGCCTGCCCCCTTCACTACCTATGGTGTGTTCTCAATGTCCAAAGATGGGTACCAGCTCTCCAGAAGCCTACAAAATAGAGGCGATCCTCCATTAATATATTTCTTTCAGCACTGAAATTTTTTTAAAAATAGATTTTTATTTGCATATTTTGTTTTTAATATTACCTAGATTCCCTCTTTAATCTGTCCCCTTTTTCCCTTCTAGAGATCCATCCCTTATAACAAATTTTTTTTTTAAAGAGAGAAAAAATAGGAAGAGGCGGGGGAAAATTCAGCAAAACTAATCACTTTATTGAAAAAAAATCTGACATTATATAGAGTGTTCTACACTCATGGACCTCAGCTTCTGCAAAGGAACAGGAATAGATGTCATCATGTTTCTTCTTTGGGACCAAACACTATAATTTATAATTCTGCAATATTAGTTACTTAACAGTGATTATTTTGTGGTGGTTTTTTCCATTTACATTGTTATAGTCACTGAGTATGTTATTTTCCAAATTCTGCTTACTTCACTCTGTATAAATTCATGTAAACCTTTTTGTGCTTCTCTGTATTTATCAGGCTT
>NW_020951037.1:0-2674 GCF_900497805.2 Vombatus ursinus
TGTTTTTCACAGATAGCTTGTATCCTTAGAGATATGGAAAAACAAGATAATGCATTTCACCAGAAGGTTCATGGTTTATGGGAAAGAGCACTGGATTTAAAGGCCGAAGACCTGGGTTCAAATTAAGACTCTCTTATTTGCTACTTGTATGACCTTGGACAAATCTTAGTTAAATAATTGCTTAAGGTTAGAAATAGATTTCACAAGAGGAAGGAAAAAGCAGAGGCAAAAAACTGGCCACGAAGGAACAGGATGCACTGAGGTAGGATTGTGGATAGAGACCTAAGATTTGGAGTTGGGAAGACATGAGTTCAAGTTCTGCTTTAGATACTTACTAGCTGTGTGAACCTGGGCAAGTCACTTAGAGTTAACCTGGACCAACTCTCTGCCCCCCCCCTTTTTTTTCTTCTTTTTTTGTTAGGCAATGGAGGTTAAGTGAATTGCCCAGAGTCACATACCCAGAGCCACACAGCTAATAAGTGTCAAGTATCTGAGGCCAGTTTTGAACTCAGGTCCCCCGACCTCAAGGCTGGAGGAGGGAAAACCATTCAACTTTCTATACCATTATGTGCATGTATAAATATTGAAACTGAGATTTAACTGAACATCAGCTACTCAAGGAAAAGGAAGTATAATAACAGAGAAAAACTGAATTTAAATGTATAGATAGATAGATAGATACATAGATAGATTTACTATCTTTCATCCCTTCCCACTGAAGCTAATTTATGGTGGATAGAGAGAAAGAAAGCTTAAGGAACAATAGACTGTTAACACAAATTATAGGGAAAAGCACTCTATCCACTGCACCACCTAGCTGTGTGCCCCCCCTTTTTTTCTTGTAAAAACATCAGAGGATGAAAGATGAAATTTGACTTGGAGGGTCATCTAACATTTTTCCTGCTTCATCCAGGCCACACTGAACCTCAAACAAGGAGAGATTAAAGATCTAACCTTTCTATTTTAAGAGAAGACACCAGAAGTAATCTTTTTTTTAAATAGTTAGCTTTTTATATCTCATTCTCTTTGCCTGTCTTTTGGCTGCATAGGGTGTCCTCTGATGCTTTTCTTCTCACCCTGGGGAATATGGTCCAAGATGCCTGCAGGTCCACCAAATTACTCTGGAGACGTCCAAAATAAGCTAGACATGAGGGAGTCTCTGTTCCTCATTAGAAGCTTAAACCTCCTGTTAGATATCATCACATGATGGTAGAAAGCCTGCAGGATTTGAGATCTGAGGACTTTGGTTCAAGTCTCAAGCTCTGCTACTCATTAGCTGTTTGACATTGTGCAAGCCAGTTAATGTCTCCAGGACTCAGTTTCCTTCTGTGTAAAATGAGGGGGATAAACTAGGTAATGTGACTTTAACTTTCACCACATCCCTGATATTGAATATGGGGACATGACAAAAGGAGACTGTCATTCATGTGGCATTAGCCACGCCTAGGCAGCTATCCTTGGTTTTATTTCTGTGTTTCTTGCTCTGATGATTGGCCTAATTGGTTGGACAGTGATTAAGTACCTCTGTGGAAATAAAATGCACTCTTGGGGGAAGTGAATTCATTCTTTCAGGGCACTGAGGTGGCATTAAGTAAATTACCCCTCAAGTGTACTAAATGGCACCCTAGTGCCTTGGAAGAATTTATTCACCATACCATGGGGGAGTGCTTTACTCCCAGGAATAAGCACAGGAGCAGAGATCTAGAAGGAAACCTGCACATGGCAATAAGACTCTGGCCTGTGATTACTGTCAGGTGTTTTGTTTTGTTTCTTTTTCCGTGTCAGTTTGGTAGCCTCATGTCTAAAGAGGTCATGAGGCTCATTTTCATGGTAAATTATATCAAATTAGGATGCCAGTCCTTCAGCAGAAGGGTAGCTCTTACATTAAAGCAGCCACAGGAGTAAAATTCCTGACTTTTTTTCCCCAGTCCAAAATTGTTCTGTCATTTTTCACTCATGTTCCACTCTTCATGACCCCATTCAGGGTTTTCCTGGTAAAGATACTGGAATGGTTTTTCCATTTCCTTCTCCAGCTCATTTTACAGATGAGGAAACTAAGGCAAACTAGGTTAAGTGACTTGCCCAGGATCACATAGCTAGTAAGTATCTGAGGCCAGATTTGAATTCAGGTCTTCCTGACTCTAGGCCCTCTATGCCCCAGCTACCCAGTCCAAAATTGTATATTGGCAAAATTTATTGACCTAACACATAAAGCTGTTGTCAGCCTCACTTGAGATTATGTGTAAGAAAGTGCTTTGAAAACTGTATAGTGTCATAAAAATATGGACTGCTGTTATTTCTACAACTATTAACATTGTATTGCTAATACTACCACTGTGTAAAACGCACTGAGCTAGTCTCACGATACTCTTACCTATGCTTTAGGGTCTTTGAGGGTGTATGAAATGCCATCCTTCTGTTAGGATAAGCTGATCACCCGAGGCAGTCCCAATATGATGAGGTTTTGGGGGCCACAGCAAGTCATGAAGACAATCTCCTAAAGCACAAAATGATTTGGACTAGTAAAGGTAGACAATGAAATCCATACTAAAGAGTTCGCACTCTACCACTCAAGTATCTCACCTCTGTTAAGTTCCTTCCCTTGAATCTAGCTCTGATCCTAGAGGGAGTGCTTTTCCCTATAATTTGTGTTAACAGTCTATTGTTCCTTAAG
>NW_020951038.1:0-6696 GCF_900497805.2 Vombatus ursinus
TTCAAGACTTTGATGCATCATACAAGTGACAGTTACTAGTGTTCTCCAGGTTGCCCTCCTCTGGGTCCAGTCTGAAGTGGGTCAGCCTCCTGTGTAAAGTGTGGTGCCCAGTACTAAGCAGTCTCCCAGATGTCTCTGAAGGAGACAACAGGATTGCTCCTGAGCTCATGGATAAGTTGGAGGAGGGAAGGGATTGCCCTGTTGGCCAGGATTCTTGGGACTCTTATACCTGACGGTCTGCTATCTCCTCCTTCATCTGAAATTTCACCCGGCTGGTATCCCTCCCTACACCTGCCACCATCACAGACTCCCCTTTCTTCCAGGTAGCATTTTGTACCTGTTCCATACCCCATCACCACTTAAGCCACCATCAAAATGCTTCCACTTTTATTGGGTTTCTATATACAGTTAAAAGAAGGCATTTCAAAACTGGATAATTCCCCCTTGAGGGCTAGGCAAGGGTTGTTTGCATGACACCACCAGTCGCACAGCACAAGGGATGGGCTTAAGAACCCTCAGGATCCCCTTAAACAATGAGAGACATACACTGTAACCCCCCTACACACACCCCCACACACACACACTATCCCAGAATACTCTATTTCCCCCTGACTACAGTCTGGCAGGTTAAGGCACTGAAAAGCATCTGAAAAGGGTTGGTTTAGTCTTAAATACTTACATGTCTGTTCTCTGAGGGGATTCAAGAAAAGGGGTAGAGGATAAAGGGAGATGGACTAATTCATCCAATTTCAGGAGAGGGATGAGGCTTACTAGAGAGCCCAACCACCCTGAATCTTCCAAGTAAATGGGAAGGTCATTCTCTGCCCACCCTCGTATCCTTACCAAAAGGTGTAGGCAGCCTCATTTTGGGAGGAGACCAGACTTGCCCTCTCCCCAAGAAATGCATTTAGGGTGAGGGCATGGGATCTCTCCTACCCCAACCTCTTCATAACATTTAAAAATGATTTTTTCCAGATAGGATGTGGACTAAACTCTGAAATCTCACAACTGTTGGATTTTGATCCAGCTTTCCCCACCAACACCTGAGAAACATCTCTTCCTGAACTTCTAAATCGAGCCCCGTTATCAGCCAAAATTTCAGGCCATAACCAGAGCCAGCCGGGGGTGGGGGGAAGGGAAGTAAAAAGAAAACCCCAGGGATAGAACCCTTAAGCTAATCCAAGAGCCAAAAGCTACAACCCTAAAAGATGATGCTTCCTCAGGAACCAAGTGTTGTCTATGCCCCATCAGTTATCATGCCTCGGATGGTCCTTCTTGTGGAGATCTTGGTGAAGAAGTGCCCTATTGGAGCACAGCTGCCCCTGCCTCGCTATATTTTTCTCTGGTTATGCAACAGGACTTGAAGGTTGACAGGCAAGACAACATGGAGCCCCCTATCCAGGGGAGGTCGATCCGATTTGGAAGGGATATCACATCACTTGGCCAAAAGCCACGTCTAGTTCTACGCAATTCACAGAAAAGACGCTCTGGGAAGCCATCAAAGAGGGTGCTGCCCCCAGAGAGAACCACATGAGAAAGGATGGATTTGAAATCCCAACCACATGATAAAGCTGATCTAATAACTTGATCACTTAATTCTTCTCCTGGAAAGCCAAATTGGGAAGGACTGAAGAGGACATCAGGGTAAGTGAGATGTTTTTCAGTAAGAGAGACAATGGTCCCATCAGGAAGGACAGAAACTCTCTCTTGAGTAGAGGTCACATCACTAGAAGATTCCTTCTGATCAGGGTTTTTGCTCACATAACACATCTTCTCTTTGAGGTCCTCCATGGCTTCCCTCATGATGAAGTGATTCAAGTCTGCATCTCTGTTGATAAGAGACTTGTATAATAATGAGCTGATATCTATCCCACCAAGCTTATAAACTAGTGTGCTGTTGGAGATCATTTGACCTTCGAAGATGGGTGCAACATGGGTGAGGCCAGCCCCACAGTCTAATACCATACCAGTCAAGAGACCAGAGCCAAACAAAGCAAGTTCTGCCTGGTTGCCAATGTGCAGAGAAGGAATATTGAAGGTCTCCATCATGACCTGGAAGACAATAGGGAGGTGGGAGAGAGAGAAAAAAAACATGGATCTTTCCAGGAAAGACTGGATATATTACTAGAGACTGTGCTAGAGTCCAAGGGCTGATGACTTGTGGGAGGTGGGGAATTACCTGTTGAGCATCTCCACCCCACCTTCTTAGAATGATTTCATGATACATCCTTCCCCCTCCCCGCCTCACTCAGTGTTCTGGCCAAAGTGGCCTATTTAATGTTCCCCGTACATGGCTTTTATTCCATCTCCTGCCTTCTTGCATCACACAGGCTCTCCCCACCCAACTTGGGTCTTCTTCTCTCCCCTCTAGGAATGAATGCTTGGAGCTTGCTTGGACACTCAGCTCAAGTACTACCCCTTAACAAGAGACCATTGTCCATTCTTCTAGTTCTCAGCCCTTGCTCCAGCCCTGCTACCCTGACTCCTTACCGAGAAATTATTTGTTAATCATTCTGTATATATTTGCTTGTTTCTATGTACATATTGTTTTCAACCCAGGAGGATGTAAACTTCTTAAAGGTAGGGGCCTTCTGACTTCTGTTGCTGTGTACCCATCACCTAGCACAGTGTCTGGCATACAGTAGGTGCTTAATCCATGCTTATTTTACTGAAGAACACTGGCCTGGGAGTCAAGAAAACCTATATTCAAATCCGAGGCTGTGCTTATTTACTGTGTCACTTGGGACAGGTTATTTGTCTTCTCTCAGCCTCAGCTTCTTTATCTTTAAAATGGGGATAAACTCTAGCCCAGCCTAGCTCAGAGGCATGTTGTTTGCAAAGCACTTTCCTCACCTAAGCTCCTACTCATATGCTGCTGAACAAGGCAGGAGGAAGTCACAACACCACACTGACTATGCCAACAACAAAATTATCTAATCTTAACTAAGCTCTCACTCTATCAAGGTAAAGATTCTATTACTCCCCAATTGATTCACTGTCTCATTCTCCATAGCAGCTGTTCAAAACCTCCTTGTCTTTACTCCAATCTCCCACCTTCTTAGCCAAGGATGTCAACTCATGTCCTACTGAAAAAAATGGAGATCGTTTGCCAAGAGCTCCCTTTTCTCCCCCTGTCTCATATCATTCAGATGTCATTACCCACTGTCTCCTCCTTTGATCCCATCCCCCTTGAAGCAGTGACCCTTCACATTTCCAAGCCAATACCTCTCTGTGTGCCTTCAAACACATCTCCTCATTTTATTCCACCAATTGTCCCCACTATCCACTCACCACTCTTTTACTTTCATTCTCTCCCTATATGTTGGTTCCTTCCCAGATACCTAGAAATATTCTCATGTCTTCCTATTCTTTAAAAAAAAAAAAAAACTCACCTGACCCTACCACCCCCATAGTTATCTTCCTACATTTCTGAACTTTCCCTTCATGGATGAAATCCCTGAGAATATTAAATACATGTGATACTTCCATTTCCCTCTTTTCTGAACCTTCTGCAGTCTGGCTTATCATTCAACTGAAATGACTCTTTGCAAGTTAAAAATTATCTCTTAAATGCCAAATGTAATGGAATTTTCTTCATTCTGATCCTCTTTGGCCTCTATACTACCTTTGACACTGTTGATACTGTCTCCTACTGCCTACTCAGACGTCGATAGGCTTTTTGACACTGTTCTTTCCTGAGCCCTTCTCTTCCTTTTCCTCCTCTTCTCTTTTCTCCTCTTCCTTTTTCTCTTCTTTTAACTCCATACTCTATCTCTTGGTGATCCCCTCTTTCATTACCATCTCTGTGGAGATAATTGCCAGTTCTATATATCCACTCTTAACCTCTCTTCCAAACTCCAGTCTTGCATCACTGATTGCCTCTTGAATATTTTGAGTAACATCCCAATCTGCTGGACTTACAACCTCTATGTCTCTATCCTCAACTCCTCCCCACCACCTCCATTATGCATTCTGTTGCCAAATCTTGCCATTTCTATGCTTACAGGCTTGCTCATATATGCCCCCTTCTTTCTGCCATGGCTGCCATCCTAGAGTAGACTCTCGTTTCCTCATGTCTGAACTATGGCAATGGCCTTCTGATCGCTCTCACTATCTCAAGTCTCTCCCCTCTCTAGTCCATCCACCACTCAGGTACTAGAACAATCAGGTCCTACCACATCACTCCACTATTCAGTAAATGCTAGATGTTCTCTGTTCCCTCCCAGATCAAATATCAAATCCACTGCTTGACATTTGAAGCCCTTCACAAACTAACTTCTTCCTACCTTTCCAGCATTACACTTTATTTCCCTCTGTATACTTTGTAATCCAATAACACTGGTCTCCTTACTGCTCCTCACACACAACTCCCCATCTTCTGACTCCACACATCTACTCTGGCTGTCCTCCAAGGCTGGAATGCTCCCCTCCCTCAGCTTCAACTCCTAGCTTCTCCAGTCTCCTTCAAAATAGCCCCAATCCCACTTTGTACAAGAGGTTGGTCTTCCCAACTGCCAATGTCTTCTTCTTTTAGCTACCTTAACATAGTTTCCATAAATCTTATATGTAGCCAGATAACTGACATGCTATCCCCTAGTATAATGCATGCCCCTTGAAAGTGGGGACAGCTTTCCCCCCTTTCTTTGCATCCTCAGCCCTGAGCACACTGTCTGGCATATGGTAAATGCTTCATAAATGTTTGTTGATGGACCAAATCACTTAAATGTGCTATAGGATCCTAGAATCATACATGCTGAATTAAGAGGCATTTGAGATTCCATTTTAGTCCAGTCCCCTCATACTATAAATGAGGGGATTGAGGCTCAAAAAGGTTAACTTGTCTAAGGTCACCTAGGTATTGAGTGACAGGTGAGAGATTAGAACCTAGGCCCTCAGACTCCAAACGCGGTATTTTTCTGCCCTACCACATACCTCCAGATATGAGAATGCTTATTTGAAGGCAACTATGAACAACTAAAAGGTACCTTAGTCAGGTCCTATAATTTTCTAACTTTTTCAGTCTCTACCCTCTACAGAGCTGAACAGAGGCAGAATTTTCAAGTTTGCTGAATAATGGAAATGATGACAATGGAAAGGTCATTGGACTCTGATGACCTCAAAGGAACCACCTCAGACCCAGGGTCATAATAAGGGAACCATACCTACTTCTCAGTTAAACAGGACAGTGGACTAGAGATGCAGAATACGGTATCATATATGCTGTCAGGCATTGTTAATGGGTCAGTTGGTTTTATTTAAATGCTTTTCATTTTTAAGAGAAAAAGTTCAAAACAAAACATAGCCAAAGTTTGCTGAACTGAATTATTCCTGCTCTCTGCCTAAAACCCTCAGTGTCTTCTCTCCGCTCAGATGCCTTCCTCCTGGCTCCTCATCTCTTCACTCAATGACTTTGCTTTCTTGGACTCTGCACTCAGCATCCCAAGGGCAGTTGCCCCTGGATAGGATGGCAGAGGAAAGAATCCCCATGATGCTTTCTTCTAAAGGTCATTTCTGACTAGGATCCTAGTCATAGCAGTGGGAGGATGCCATTTTTTTAGCTACAAGGCTAAAGCAACCACCTAAAGTAGTATTGTGAGGAAAAAAAAGGAGAAAGGGGAGAATCATGTGTGAAGAGTACATTGTCTTACCTCTGTGATCTTCTGTCGACAATGCTTGTCATTCAGCAGGAGTCCTGTTACCAGCAAAGGATGGTCTTTAGAAGTATTGTTAAGCTCACTAAAGATATGGCGCCACATAAACTCCATGGCATCCCAGTTGGTGATGGTACCCCGGTTGATGATAAATTCCGTAGGCAGTTCCTTAATAATTGGCAACTTGTTGGAGCCTACTAGTACTCTTGTCCGAATCAAGCTTGGTCCTGGTCTTGGGTTTGGGTTTTGTGGGGAGGGTAAGTGTCCAACAACTGAAGGGACTCTTACTAGGGGATAGTTTCCCCCAGCCCAGCCAGCTTTGCAATAGGCACTACCAATGTCCACAACCAGACAAGACCGTTCCATCAGGAGAATGGACGTGCAGTCAATGAGGAAAGAGGAGGGAGTCTTTGGGGACAGGTAGAATGAGTGTGATCTGGAGCTACGAAGAGTGACAAACAGAAACATCTAAGCAATCAGGAACAACTTCTAATACTTTTACTGATTTTTCCTGTAACCTATAGAAAGTCCCTCAGCAATAAAGAAGGCATTTCTACTGTAGGACAAAATTAACTGTAAAGGAGCTTTCCTGTTATAAGACTAGGAAAAAAGCTGAATCCCTCTATTATGTTATATCTCTAACACTTGCCACAGCACATAGCATATAGCAAACACTTAATGGATTCTTCATTCATTCATTCTTTCATTCCATTGGTGACCTGGGAATTCCAGGAAACTAAGAAAGCCTAGAATTAGAGACACAGGAGATCAGATGTGAGGAAACAATCCTAGTTCTCCAGGCATGAGTGAGGAACCTTGGCTGACCATAAAATCATGGGATGTACAGATGTATTGAGGGCTGCCACTATATTATACCATGATGGAATGCTTCCTAGAATCTGTTTCCCCATTTATAAAAATGTGATAAGACTACTTGTAGTGTCTCCCTCATAAGGTTGATGGGGAACTTAAATGAACATGCAGTCAAAGTGGTTTCTTTCAAGACTTTGATGCATCATACAAGTGACAGTTACTAGTGTTCTCC
>NW_020951039.1:0-1160 GCF_900497805.2 Vombatus ursinus
CAGAGAAATGCTGTACACCCCTAATAGGGGAATGTCTGCATTCCAGCCAGGCATTTGACCAAAGTTCTAATGCTGTCTTTAGGGACAAGATGGTCAGAGGTTGACTGGATGATGGTTTAAGCAGGTGCTGGTAGAGCAATCAGACTCAAAGGATGGACCCTGGTGGATCCATGTAAAACTGAAGGGAGGTCTCTAGTGGGCTGCACCAGGGATCTATCCTTGAGCCTGTTCACAGAATCAGAGACTCTCCAGAGACTTTTGAGACCATTTAGGCAAACCTCTGCCTGAAAAAGAATCCCCAAATCATTCATTTCACTTGACTGAATGTTTGTTATAAGGTAGGAGGAGAGAGGGAGAAAATAAATGCTTGTCAATTGAAAAATAAAATTTAATTTAAAAATTATTCTTTTTTAATTCCAGTAATAACATACCCAAGACATGACCATTCAGGCTTTGCTCAAAGATTTCTTGCAAGGGGAGTCCAGCACTCTGTCCTCAGCCCTCTTCTCATCTCTTTCTAAACTCTGTCTCTCTCTGTGATCTCATCAGCTTCCATGGTTTAGAGTAAACTACTACCTCCATGAAGATGACTCTCAAATATCATTATTATTAGTAATAATGATAATAGCTAGCATTTATATAGGCTTTAAGTTTGCAAAGCTTTGCCTTGATCCTTACCACAAGCCCGTGAGGTTATCGACAAGCATTTATTAAGCACCTACTGCATGCCAGGAGTGGTGCTAGACACTGGGGATGTGAATTTGATGAATGAAACAATCCCTCCTCACTATTTCTGCACAGCCTGCATCTCTCCCCAGCCTCAGTCCCACATCATCAAGTGCCTACTAGACACTTCCTCCCGGGTCTCACGAGCATCACAAGCTCAGACTCAAAATGTCCAAAGCAGAACCCATTCTCTTTCCTCCACCCTCTTCTACAGGGGCTTCCCTGTGCCGGGCGCCACTCTTCTTCCCATCACAAAGCTTCGCCAATTCAGTAACATCCTCCACTCTGTCCTCCCCTTTCCTCTGCCATGTAAAACCGAAGGAAGGTCTCTAGTGGGCTGCACCAGGGATCTATCCTTGAGCCTGTTCACAGAATTGCCCCCTTTCCTTTTTTTTTTTTGATAGGACAACCACATTCATAGATCAGAGAAATGC
>NW_020951040.1:0-1435 GCF_900497805.2 Vombatus ursinus
GTATCTATCTGTTACTTACATCTCATCACATTCTCTGTCCTTCTTATCGGACCCTATGACTGGAAGGCAGTGCCAAGGGCTCCAGGGCCTCTATTTAAAGAGGGGTTCAACAGTTTTTCTCCCCATTTCCCATCAACTATGTAGCTTTTGGTTGTTATTGTTATTCTTTAGTCATTTTTCAGTTGTTTCAGACTCTTTGTGATCCTATTTGGGGTTTTCTTGGCAGAGATACTGGAATGGTTTGCCTTCTTCAGCTTGTTTTACCAAAGAGGTAACTGAGACCAACAGGTTTAAGTGACTTGCCCAGGGTCATACAGCTAGTAAGTGTTGGAGGAAAGATTTGAACTCAGGAACTGAAAAATTGGGGTTGTTTAGCCTAGAAAATGGAGACAGGAAAAAATTTATCACCATCTGCACAGGATCTCAGAATTTTAAAGACCTTAGAGACCATGTCATCTAAACCATACCTTAAAAAAGAGTCTCCACTAGAAGTCAGCTAATCTCCTCTTGAGCATCTCCAGTAGAAGAGAATCCACCATTTAATATTATTCTGGGGATGTATCTTGTTCCACTTTAGGACAGCCCTAAATGCCATGAAGTCCAATTTTTTATCCAAACTAAATTTGTGCCTTTGAATCTGGATTTTTTATAGTTATGATTCTGGAGGTAATTCCTCTCCTACAAAACAGTATACTATGCTCTGATGACATCTAGGTTGTCCCCCAGACTAAATACAACTCTCAGATATTTTTTTGTTTGTTTGTTTTAAGATATTTGTGCACCACACCCTTGGCTGTGCACATTGATCTTCACTCAATTCTATGTCTTTCTAAATGAAGACTTAGACTGTATTAGTTTCTTGGCTGCCTAATCATACTATTAACTCTTATTGACACAAGTTCATTTAAGAATATTCAGATTTTTCCCCTGACATACTACTATTTGGCCATATTATAATTACAAAGTTGATATTTTAACCCAAATATGAGACTTTACATTTATCCCTTTCAAGGTCATTTTTCCTTATAAGATCAACATTGTAATGATTTATAGCAGTGATTTAGTCTGCCAAGATCTTTTTTTTTTTCTGTTTCTTTCTTCCTGGGTTTCAGCTATCCTTCTCAACTTTGTGTCTTATACAAATCTGACAAACCTGCCATCTATGCTGTTTAAAAAAAATGTTATCATTAACAATGTGAAATGATAGAGAGCTGAGAACAGTTCCCTAGGACAGCCTACTCAAGTCAAACTTCCTTGTTTACATCATGTAATGATTGTTTAATGACTATTTAATCATTGAGTCTGGCCATTTAACCCAGTTCAAATTTATCTAACTAATCATCCTATTAATGTTCAGTTCTTAGCATAGGGCCTACCCCATAGTAGATGCTTAATAAATGTTTATTGACACTGTCACTTAGCTCATGTCTTCTTT
>NW_020951041.1:0-1472 GCF_900497805.2 Vombatus ursinus
TGCCAAATAGAGAATTTTATATTTGATCCCCAGAGATTGTATCTATCCGTTACTTACATCTCATCACATTCTCTGTCCTTCTTATCGGACCCTATGACTGGAAGGCAGTGCCAAGGGCTCCAGGGCCTCTATTTAAAGAGGTGTTCAACAGTTTTTCTCCCCATTTCCCATCAACTATGTAGCTTTTGGTTGTTATTGTTATTCTTTAGTCATTTTTCAGTTGTTTCAGACTCTTTGTGATCCTATTTGGGGTTTTCTTGGCAGAGATACTGGAATGGTTTGCCTTCTTCAGCTTGTTTTACCAAAGAGGTAACTGAGACCAACAGGTTTAAGTGACTTGCCCAGGGTCATACAGCTAGTAAGTGTTGGAGGAAAGATTTGAACTCAGGAACTGAAAAATTGGGGTTGTTTAGTCTAGAAAATGGAGACAGGAAAAAATTTATCACCATCTGCACAGGATCTCAGAATTTTAAAGACCTTAGAGACCATGTCATCTAAACCATACCTTAAAAAAGAGTCTCCGCTAGAAGTCAGCTAATCTCCTCTTGAGCATCTCCAGTAGAAGAGAATCCACCATTTAATATTATTCTGGGGATGTATCTTGTTCCACTTTAGGACAGCCCTAAATGCCATGAAGTCCAATTTTTTGTCCAAACTAAATTTGTGCCTTTGAATCTGGATTTTTTATAGTTATGATTCTGGAGGTAATTCCTCTCCTACAAAACAGTATACTATGCTCTGATGACATCTAGGTTGTCCCCCAGACTAAATACAACTCTCAGATATTTTTTGTTTGTTTGTTTTAAGATATTTGTGCACCACACCCTTGGCTGTGCACATTGATCTTCACTCAATACTATGTCTTTCTAAATGAAGACTTAGACTGTATTAGTTTCTTGGCTGCCTAATCATACTATTAACTCTTATTGACACAAGTTCATTTAAGAATATTCAGATTTTTTCCCTGACATACTACTATTTGGCCATATTATAATTACAAAGTTGATATTTTAACCCAAATATGAGACTTTACATTTATCCCTTTCAAGGTCATTTTTCCTTATAAGATCAACATTGTAATGATTTATAGCAGTGATTTAGTCTGCCAAGATCTTTTTTTTTTTCTGTTTCTTTCTTCCTGGGTTTCAGCTATCCTTCTCAACTTTGTGTCTTATACAAATCTGACAAACCTGCCATCTATGCTGCTTAAAAAAAATGTTATCATTAACAATGTGAAATGATAGAGAGCTGAGAACAGTTCCCTAGGACAGCCTACTCAAGTCAAACTTCCTTGTTTACATCATGTAATGATTGTTTAATGACTATTTAATCATTGAGTCTGGCCATTTAACCCAGTTCAAATTTATCTAACTAATCATCCTATTAATGTTCAGTTCTTAGCATAGGGCCTAGCCCATAGTAGACGCTTAATAAATGTTTATTGACACTGTCACTTAGCTCATGTCTTCTTT
>NW_020951042.1:0-2098 GCF_900497805.2 Vombatus ursinus
ATTCTGAGCCTGCTGCCATATTATTTAATGGTTCTCTGATTCCCAGTCTGTAAATGAACTTTCCTCTTCTCCCTAATCCTCCCCTTCATCTCCAACCCCACATTTACCCTCTCTAACAGGCAGAGGTCCCCGGCAGTGTGTCTGTCTGTTGGAGTGTTTCATTGTCTTAGATCTACTACTAACATCCCCCTCTCCCAGCACCCAGGTCACCAGTCCATATGTAATTCATATCTATATAAAAACTACCTAAGAAAGTTAGCAATACCTCTGGAAATATCTGCTAGCCTGCCCACATACTTCTGATAGATGATGATCCCAGTTAGGTAGGACAGTATTGCTTGAAGGGAAGAATAATTAATACCCTACCTTTATATAGCAGTTTCACAGTTGTCCAAAGTCCTTTCACATATATTATCTCATTTGGTCCCCAGATGCCAGATGGTCCCCCTTTTTCTTGAAAAAGGAAAGAGAGGATGGGATCAAGGGAGCATGAAGAGGGATTTACCTTGGAAAAGAAAAGGGCAACTTTTTCATGCAAGACAAATAAAGGAGGGATAGTGAGGAAAGATATCTGAGTGATGTATGATGTATGAAGAGGAGGAGGGAAAATGAGTGAGCTCTCAGTGAATGGTTTCAATTTTTTTTTTTTTTGGTGAAGTATGAAGAGAGGTCCTCAACTTAGAAGACTGGGGGAAAGAGTGCCATAGAGGGGTTTGAGGAGGGATGAAATGGTTCAAAATAGCCGCTGTGTTGAGTAGGACAGCTAATTAATTAGAGAGGTATAAAAAGGTTGCCTTGCTACAAAGGTAGCCCAGTTGAGATTACGTAAGATAAGTTGGTAGTGGACCCAATTGGCACTGTTTCATGATTTTTCTTCAGATAAATTTATCAACACATTAATAGGAGCCAAAGAGCTAACTGGTAACCTAAGGCTGGGTTTTGGCATGGCATGATAAGTAATAGGGCAAGAGAGAAAGGGATTCAAGTGTAGAGTTGAACTGGCTTACTAAAGTGTTGAGATAAAAAAGAGAAGACAGTGTAACCAATGGAGGGGGGATGGCCTGGGAAAGAACTAGGGGGTGAAAGGAATGCAGGTCATAGTGAAGGTGAATAACACAGATAGGGGTAATAAAACATAGGGAAAAGATGGAATTGTCAAAGATTATGATCAGATAAAGGAATGTCAGAATTCATGAACATGGAAATAAAACACTTGTGGGTGATAGCAAGGTCAGGAGCATGTCTATCTCTGTAGCATGGTTAATGGCTACCTATATTTATACAGTACTCTAAAAGTTTGCAAAACCCTATCCCCACAACACTCCAGTGGGGGAGGCAGTACCAGTATTATTCCCTCTGAGAAAACTGAGGCTCTTAGAGGTTAAGCTATTGGTCCATGGTCATGTGGTTTGCAAGCATCCAAGGTGGGATTTGAACCCAAGTCTTCCTGACTCCAGGTCCAGCTATCTGGCCAGTAATATCATGCTGCCTCTTAGTCATAAATTGTGTGGGAGATCTGAGTCTGTGAGGATAAGGCCTTTCAGATACAGATCAGGATGCACTTCAGATACATTGTGACTGTTTGAGACTTTGCCCCATCCCCTCAAGGGTCAATCTGAGGGTAACCCCTGGCATTAACCCCTGGCAAAAAAAATGGAGCTTGGTCATCATCCACTAGATGAAAAGGGATGGGTACTGGGTATGGACTGGGGAGGGGCAAGTGCAGACATAGTGCTCTGATTCCCCCATGACTTCACACTAGTCATCAAACCAGAGAAAACACACAGAGACATTATCATGTCAAAAAAATTTCCCAGGAACCCAGGCAACACAGCCAGAGGCTTATCTAGAGCTTAATAACAACCTAGTCCATCTAAAGGTAAGAAGATTACTGACAGTTTAATTCTCCACCAGAAGTAGAAACTATACACTGAAGTAGTTTGTATTTCTTTTTCAATTAAAAAAAATAATTAAGTACATAATATATATTTTTTAAAACCTCAATAATTTTAACTCTATGTGACCCCAAAGATCTAATAACCATAGCCAACAACATTCTGAGCCTGCTGCCATATTATTTAATGGTTCTCTGATTCCC
>NW_020951043.1:0-1310 GCF_900497805.2 Vombatus ursinus
GAAACTGAGATCCACAGAAGAGAAGTGACTTGCTTCACATAGTTTAGTTTGTGGCAGGATCAATAACTTCTGATTGTAGGCAGAGGACGGGAGATGGATCAGAGGGTGCTGACTGATGGCCTTGGTCCTCTTGCACTGGAACTGATTTTTCCAAAAGAGATTGCCAACCATCCCCTCCCTCACCGGCATCCTCCCCTTTCCCCCCCACCCCCGCCCCGGGCCCAGGCAATCCTCTTCTACAATCAATAAGCATTGATTAAGCTTCTGTTATGTACTGTAAGGCAGCTAGGAGGTACAGTGGATGGAGCAATGGGCCTGGAGTCAGGAAGGCCTGAGTTCAAATCTAGCCACAGATACCTACTAGCTGTGTTGCCCTGGGTAAGTCACTTAACTTCTCTTTGCCTCAGTTTCTACAAATGTAAAATGGGGATAATAATAGTACTATTTATACACTCATTCCCTCCCCACAGTGTACTAGTATCTGCAGAAGGGAAATACTTCGAATATTTGCCCTTTCCCTAGCATATAGCATCAACTCCAAGGGCGTTGCATTAATCTGATGAAATAGTCTCCCTAGAGTTCTTTCAACTTAGGAACAGAAATGGTGTGGCAGAGGCAGGATTTGAACCCAGGTCTTCTGACTTCAGAGCCAGTGTTCATCCCACTGTTCTATGTTACCGCTCGAATGATCCTGCCTCTTCCACACCATTTCTGTTCCTAAGTTGAAAGAACTCTAGGGAGACTATTTCATCAGATTAATGCAACGCCCTTGGAGTTGATGCTATATGCTAGGGAAAGGGCAAATATTCGAAGTATTTCCCTTCTGCAGATACTAGTACACTGTGGGGAGGGAATGAGTGTATAAATAGTACTATTATTATCCCCATTTTACATTTGTAGAAACTGAGGCAAAGAGAAGTTAAGTGACTTACCCAGGGCAACACAGCTAGTAGGTATCTGTGGCTAGATTTGAACTCAGGCCTTCCTGACTCCAGGCCCATTGCTCCATCCACTGTACCTCCTAGCTGCCTTACAGTACATAACAGAAGCTTAATCAATGCTTATTGATTGTAGAAGAGGATTGCCTGGGCCCGGGGCGGGGGTGGGGGGGAAAGGGGAGGATGCCGGTGAGGGAGGGGATGGTTGGCAATCTCTTTTGGAAAAATCAGTTCCAGTGCAAGAGGACCAAGGCCATCAGTCAGCACCCTCTGATCCATCTCCCGTCCTCTGCCTACAATCAGAAGTTATTGATCCTGCCACAAACTAAACTATGTGAAGCAAGTCACTTCTCTTCTGTGGATCTCAGTTTC
>NW_020951044.1:0-1581 GCF_900497805.2 Vombatus ursinus
TAATTGTGTCCATACTATTTTGTCCCAACAGAATGCAAGCACCTTGAGGGAAGGACTTATTTAATTTTTACCACTGTACCCCTATCCCATAATATAATGGGGATAGGGTGGAGATAGAGCATCTGCTCTGGAATCAGAGGACCTGTACTTGAATTTGACATCAGACACTAGCTGTGTGACCCGGGGCAAGTCACTTACCCCCTATTTGTATTAGTTTCCTCAACTCCAAAGTGGAGATAATACAACACCTAACTTCTGGGGTTGTTGTGAAGACCTAATGAGATAATATTTGTAAAGCACTTAGCACAGTATCTGGCACAAGGATAAGTAAATGTATTTATCTTGCCAGGTGCCACTTATAGAGAGCTGTGTAGCAGAAAAGATGGAACGTGTGAGGAGTTCATAAGAAGACATTATTGCAGATGTCTGTGACTAGAAAAAAGAGAAGTAGTCACCCAAAGAAAATGAGAAGCAAGTCAAGGATTGCTTCAATAGCACTGAATAGTGCATAGAAAGACAGTTGGGTGTAATGAATGAAACTTTGAACTCAGAGGCATTTACTCATCTTTAAAATGGGAAACAATTGCTATAATACCAATGTTACAAAGTTTGGGGTGAAACAAAGGATATAATGTATGTAAAATACTTTGCAAGATTTAAAATACCATAGACGTGTCCATTTTTAATATCATGCTCATAGGGCCTGCAACCATGATTTCACTGGTCTATGGGTGTAAGCAACTTTCCTGTAACTTTTAGTCTGAAAGATTTGCCCAAAGCTGTGAGAGGTGCCTTATAAATTCATCACACAATCAGAAAGTGTCAGAGAGAGACTTGAACTAGGGGACTTTGGGCTTTGAGGACAATTCCCTACTTTGTCACACAGCCTCTAATTACATGCAAAGCTAAAGGTGTTTTTTTGTTCATTCATTTGTTTGTTTGCTTTTAAAGAAAGGCCCCTAGTGCTTTGAATAGAGGCTTTATGGCAAGTCACATACCAGAATCATTCCAGATGAGAAGCTATGAAGGGCTTGCTATCTCTTCATGTTGAGGGATTGGCCATGTTGACGAGATGGCCCATAAGTCCTCATGTCAACATTCTAAGAATAGAAGGAATCTCTAAGTCTGATTTTCATTTTCCAGTTATTATCATATAGTTGCGATGCTCCTGAGATGATGACCTATGTATGTATACAGTACTTACTATCCTTTGACTCATATTCCTTTGGCTTATGTTTTGTCTATGGTCAAGGAGGAAAGGCATTCTGGGCCACTCAAAGATGGCAGTCGTCCCTCCCTCAGCTGATAACATGCTCAGAGATGAAGGCTGGGTTGGGAATCCTCTGAAAAACCTCTAGCCCACAATCTCTGATTTCAAACAGGCCTTGATGTAGTACAGTGATGGCCTGCTGTCTGCACCAGAATGCCCTCATGGGTGGTCCCTTTCTGCTTGATGTCATTCAGTCAATGTGCAGAAGAAGAGACAAGCAGAAATGCAGGGCGATCTTCAATCAGGCCATCCTGAGTTGTTGGGTCAAGGTGCTTGCATTCTGTTGGGACAAAATAGTATGGACACAATTA
>NW_020951045.1:0-1537 GCF_900497805.2 Vombatus ursinus
TGACCCAACAACTCAGGATGGCCTGATTGAAGATCGCCCTGCATTTCTGCTTGTCTCTTCTTCTGCACATTGACTGAATGACATCAAGCAGAAAGGGACCACCCATGAGGGCATTCTGGTGCAGACAGCAGGCCATCACTGTACTACATCAAGGCCTGTTTGAAATCAGAGATTGTGGGCTAGAGGTTTTTCAGAGGATTCCCAACCCAGCCTTCATCTCTGAGCATGTTATCAGCTGAGGGAGGGACGACTGCCATCTTTGAGTGGCCCAGAATGCCTTTCCTCCTTGACCATAGACAAAACATAAGCCAAAGGAATATGAGTCAAAGGATAGTAAGTACTGTATACATACATAGGTCATCATCTCAGGAGCATCGCAACTATATGATAATAACTGGAAAATGAAAATCAGACTTAGAGATTCCTTCTATTCTTAGAATGTTGACATGAGGACTTATGGGCCATCTCGTCAACATGGCCAATCCCTCAACATGAAGAGATAGCAAGCCCTTCATAGCTTCTCATCTGGAATGATTCTGGTATGTGACTTGCCATAAAGCCTCTATTCAAAGCACTAGGGGCCTTTCTTTAAAAGCAAACAAACAAATGAATGAACAAAAAAACACCTTTAGCTTTGCATGTAATTAGAGGCTGTGTGACAAAGTAGGGAATTGTCCTCAAAGCCCAAAGTCCCCTAGTTCAAGTCTCTCTCTGACACTTTCTGATTGTGTGATGAATTTATAAGGCACCTCTCACAGCTTTGGGCAAATCTTTCAGACTAAAAGTTACAGGAAAGTTGCTTACACCCATAGACCAGTGAAATCATGGTTGCAGGCCCTATGAGCATGATATTAAAAATGGACACGTCTATGGTATTTTAAATCTTGCAAAGTATTTTACATACATTATATCCTTTGTTTCACCCCAAACTTTGTAACATTGGTATTATAGCAATTGTTTCCCATTTTAAAGATGAGTAAATGCCTCTGAGTTCAAAGTTTCATTCATTACACCCAACTGTCTTTCTATGCACTATTCAGTGCTATTGAAGCAATCCTTGACTTGCTTCTCATTTTCTTTGGGTGACTACTTCTCTTTTTTCTAGTCACAGACATCTGCAATAATGTCTTCTTATGAACTCCTCACACGTTCCATCTTTTCTGCTACACAGCTCTCTATAAGTGGCACCTGGCAAGATAAATACATTTACTTATCCTTGTGCCAGATACTGTGCTAAGTGCTTTACAAATATTATCTCATTAGGTCTTCACAACAACCCCAGAAGTTAGGTGTTGTATTATCTCCACTTTGGAGTTGAGGAAACTAATGCAAATAGGGGGTAAGTGACTTGCCCCGGGTCACACAGCTAGTGTCTGATGTCAAATTCAAGTACAGGTCCTCTGATTCCAGAGCAGATGCTCTATCTCCACCCTATCCCCATTATATTATGGGATAGGGGTACAGTGGTAAAAATTAAATAAGTCCTTCCCTCAAGGTGCTTGCATTCTGTTGGGACAAAATAGTATGGACACAATTA
>NW_020951046.1:0-1295 GCF_900497805.2 Vombatus ursinus
AGACAAGGCTGCTGCCCTTCCCCTACCAGACTCTCAGGGTGAGCTCAAGGTAAACCTGCCTCATTCAAAGCCACAAAGGAAAAATAACAATGAAGGGGTGGGTTGTTTTTTTGATGTACCTGTTCAGTTCTGTCTTAGCAGCCCCTGAACCAGGAGTTCATCTAGCTTTGTGTCATTGCACAGTAGAGACAAACATGACTAGAAACCAGCTCTCCAAAGTTCCACATGGCAGACTGAAACCAATCAGGGAATATTTTTCTAGCTCTAAGGACTACACCCTAAGGCCACCCTCTTGGCCAGTCTACCCCCCTTACAATAGTGATAATTATTATAGCATGTATCTCTTCCAGAGTCATAACTACATTAGCTATAGCTATATTATAGATATTAGCTATAGATAATTAGAATAGGACACCTGGGGGTTTGATCTTTCACTTCCCAATTTTCATATTTTGGCTACTAAACAATGGATCATTTGGATATGGGCTACCAAAAACTCTCTTTCATCAAGTTTTTTTTCTTTTAAAGTCCTAGCAACAACAGAACTTCATTGCTGAACTAAATGCATCAGGATAGAAGGGAATTATATTAAAAAATAGTTTTTGTTCAGTTTTCTGGAATGAACTGTTTTGAGGTTATGCTAATGTGGAGGACAAATACAGATAGGATAGCAAATTCTCTATGAAAGGACTTACTTCTCAGAAGGTGTTATCAGGAAACCCTAGGCAGGATTATTGGGATGAAGAAGGCAGGTTGGATGTAGAGAACGCAGAAGTTTTCTGGGAGTCATGGTGCCTACAGAGACCTGGGAGCTAGTTAGGTAAAGACAACATGTGGCCACTGAGCCATGCCAAAAACTCATGAAAGCTGCAAGAAGAGGAAGTGCCAAATAGGGCACTGGTTTTGGGAAATGAAGATCTGAGACAGGTACAGCCTGGGTACATGGATGACCAGGCAAGAGAGTGAACCGGATTCCCCGGGAAAGGAAGCAGAAGGCAGATATAGATGCTGCCTTCACCAGAGTCCCAAATTCCATTCCTGCTACTAGCATTTCCTCTATTGATGTTGTGAGTTTGGTTATGCAAGAATAGGGACTGAACCACTGAGAAGGAAAGAGATCTACTCTTGCAAACTGAGGCTGGAACATGAGCCCCACTGATGTTTTTTTATATGCTTATATATTTTTATATGTGTGTGTATGTGTGTGTGAACAAATATGTGTATAACTAGTGAGGGAGTTTGTTTCCCTGATTACATATATTTGTTATAAGAAATTTATTTTCCTTTTTTTCCCC
>NW_020951047.1:0-1266 GCF_900497805.2 Vombatus ursinus
CTCTTCCCAGTCAACCAGCCATGAGTCTGAGTCACCCTTGGATTCTCTTCTGTCTCTCAACCCTCAAAATCTGCTTCCACATCTGTCAAATCTGCCTCCCTAATATTTCTCACATCTGTCTTTTCTGTTTCATTCCCTACTGTTGCCAACCCAGTTTGGGCAATCATTATGAATGTTTAGCATAGCCTGTTGTAATAACCTGGCCTCCCCGCTTCTAATCTTTCTCATTCCAGTCTCCTATTTTTGTCATCACCAGAAGAATCTTCTCAATTCACAGTTCTGATCATGTTATTTCCTACTCAGACACCCTTTAGAAGCTGCCTGTTGCTTCAAGGCCTTCCACAATCTGGCTCCACCCTAACCCTGCCTTAGCACTTGTGACTTTTTCATGTAATCTACAAGCCTGCTAAACTGGACTACCCACTTTCCATGGAGTTCTCCAGCCTTCTCCATTTAAGCTTCCTGGAATTTACTCATGCCTCCCTCTGGGCCTGGAATGCTGTTGAAATCCAATCTATTCTGCAAGACCCAGTTTGTTCTATACTACCTCCTTTGTTAAACACTCCTTGTCCCTCCCACTGCAAAATCAAAAACCCTGAACACTTAACAGTAATCTTTCTCTTCCGTCAGATTTAAATGTCTGATGTATTTATTTTATATTATAGTATGTGTCTATTTTATATTATAGTATTGTGCCCGCTCTCCATCTTAAGCCAGTCCCCAAATTGGCCATTAATAGTCATAATTTGGAGTCCCTGGGGGCTATAGTGAGAGGTAACCCTGAAGTGCTGGGGCTTTAGACTTCTGCTCTTGAACCTCCACTGTTACGATCCCTGTCAATAGTTAGCCCTGACTGTTACTCGTTTAGAAATAGGATTTACCGAGAGTCATAGCAAAAACAGCCTGGGTACATGGATGACCAGGCAAGAGAGTGAACCGGATTCCCTGGGAAAGGAAGCAGAAGGCAGATATAGATGCTGCCTTCACCAGAGTCCCAAATTCCATTCCTGCTACTAGCATTTCCTCTATTGATGTTGTGAGTTTGGTTATGCAAGAATAGGGACTGAACCACTGAGAAGGAAAGAGATCTACTCTTGCAAACTGAGGCTGGAACATGAGCCCCACTGATGTTTTTTTATATGCTTATATATTTTTATATGTGTGTGTATGTGTGTGTGAACAAATATGTGTATAACTAGTGAGGGAGTTTGTTTCCCTGATTACATATATTTGTTATAAGAAATTTATTTTCCTTTTTTTCCCCCC
>NW_020951048.1:0-1502 GCF_900497805.2 Vombatus ursinus
CTCTTCCCAGTCAACCAGCCATGAGTCTGAGTCACCCTTGGATTCTCATCTGTCTCTCAACCCTCAAAATCTGCTTCCACATCTGTCAAATCTGCCTCCCTAATATTTCTCACATCTATCTTTTCTGTTTCATTCCCTACTGTTGCCAACCCAGTTTGGGCAATCATTATGAATGTTTAGCATAGCCTGTTGTAATAACCTGGCCTCCCCGCTTCTAGTCTTTCTCATTCCAGTCTCCTATTTTTATCATCACCAGAAGAATCTTCTCAATTCACAGTTCTGATCATGTTATTTCCTACTCAGACACCCTTTAGAAGCTGCCTGTTGCTTCAAGGCCTTCCACAATCTGGCTCCACCCTAACCCTGCCTTAGCACTTGTGACTTTTTCATGTAATCTACAAGCCTGCTAAACTGGACTACCCACTTTCCATGGAGTTCTCCAGCCTTCTCCATTTAAGCTTCCTGGAATTTACTCATGCCTCCCTCTGGGCCTGGAATGCTGTTGAAATCCAATCTATTCTGCAAGACCCAGTTTGTTCTATACTACCTCCTTTGTTAAACACTCCTTGTCCCTCCCACCGCAAAATCAAAAACCCTGAACACTTAACAGTAATCTTTCTCTTCTGTCAGATTTAAATGTCTGATGTATTTATTTTATATTATAGTATGTGTCTATTTTATATTATAGTATTGTGCCCGCTCTCCATCTTAAGCCAGTCCCCAAATTGGCCATTAATAGTCATAATTTGGAGTCCCTGGGGGCTATAGTGAGAGGTAACCCTGAAGTGCTGGGGCTTTAGACTTCTGCTCTTGAACCTCCACTGTTACGATCCCTGTCAATAGTTAGCCCTGACTGTTACTCGTTTAGAAATAGGATTTACCGAGAGTCATAGCAAAAACAGTTGAAACAAAGCATTGGGCCCTGACCCTTAACTGGGAACACGTTCTCTTCCGATAGTTACAAGATCCCTGGAGAAAGTAGGCTCAGAGTCAAAGTACAAAGGTAGTAAGGTTCAAGTATAGAGAACATTTGGCGTAAAGGGCCACCTTATAACTCTTGAAGATTCCTTTCCTCCCTTTGGGGAGTCCTGACTAAGTTCCCCTTAGTTGTCTCTGTCTGCTGAGTAGGCAGCCAGCTGGCCTCTGAGGGGCCATTTCTCTGTCCGTTCCAATAGCTTACAAACCTCAAGAGGTACTGCTCTCTGAAGGTGTCTTCTCTCTGACTAGCTCTTGTCTCCCATTGCAGCTGCTTCCACCATGTTCAGCTTCTACTGCTACTGGCGGTCACTGCTACCTTTCCAGTTTAGCTCTGATGGGACTTTTGGTAGGACCTTTGGATCTCCCAAACTCACAAGGTCTCCTGAGCATTTCCATCTTAGACATTCATTCACCTAAGATCAAGAAAGAACAAACACAAAGACACGTGTTTATAGCAACCATGGTCAGGTAAGGAGGAGACAAGGCTGCTGCCCTTCCCCTACCAGACTCTCAGGGTGAGCTCA
>NW_020951049.1:0-7877 GCF_900497805.2 Vombatus ursinus
GTCTGGCACTTGGGAGGACACTTAGGAGGACACTTAGGGGCTTGGCACTGCTGCTGGCTTTGCTGGCAGGACATCTTGATGGGAGTTCAGTAAACCTGAAAGAAAATATAGGATTTTTTTCAGATGGATGAAATGAAGTCTTAAAAGCTTTCTTCACCTGGAATTGATCACCAGTGTGGGTGAATTTTGCATAGAAGACATCAGTATCCAGAAAGAAAAAGCTTAACAAAATCATCCCTGTGTTCCAGCGCATATAGGTTAGAATTTGAGTTGAGGGAACATTCATTTTTCATCAATTGAGGAGATTAGCATCCTTTTTTCTGTTTTTCTCAGTTTGTCTCTCTGTCTCTTTTCTTTTTCCTTCTGTCTCTTTCTCCCTCTCTTTAGCTTTATGTATGCATGTATGTACACTTATTTACCTGTTGGCAATTACAGAACTAGTAAAATTAAGTCGAGCCTTACAACTTAAGTGGTATGTATCCTGGAGAAGAGAGAGGATAACTTCCCTCGACATCCTGAGGACACTATTTGAATTCTAGTTCATGAAAGGTTCCAGAAACTCAGACCATTGCTCCTCCTCCCCAGCACCCTCATATAGACACCAGACTCCTTCCTGATTGTTTTCTGGGCACATCCCAATGGAGTCTCTATCAGTCTAGACCAAATCCAAAGTACAGGCTTCTTTTTATCTCCAGCCATTGTACTTCTCACTGATTTTAACTCTTTCCTCTTCCTCAGACCCTCTATATATACATCTTTCTTCATCTCCTCTGCTGTTTTCCTCCTCATTTCCTCCTCATTCCTCCTTCCCTGTCTTCCAACACCCTGCTCCCAGCAATCCCCTAGGCTTTCATGCAGACACTAAGAAATGAACTCACCCTGATCACAGACACAGACAGAAACTCTCTGCTGAAGAACCAGTGTGGATGAGGAGCCAGGGACAGGGACACCTTTTATAGGGCATCCCAGGCTGAAGTGTTGGCATGAGACCCAGATCTCTAGGAAGAACAGTGTCTTTCACAACTCAGGGCATGTGTCAGACAATTCCTGACATTCTCTAGCCTGCCATACATTGATATGCGCCAGCACATGGATCATTGAGTTGTTGAGGGATGCTAGAAGACATCTCATATAATTGACTCATTTTATAGGTGAAGACACGGGCCCTGAGATTTGACAAATGCCTTGTACAAAGTCACAGAAGTAGGAAGTGTATTTGCTATTGTTTTTCAGTCTTTTCTATCGTGTATGATTCTTTGTGACTCCATTTAGGGTTTTCCTGTGAAAGACACTGAAAAGATTTGCTATATCTTTCTCCAGCTCATTTTACAATTAAGGAAACTGAGGCAAACAGGGTTATTTGATTTGTCACACAGCTAGTAAGTGTCTGGGGTCAGATTTGAACTCAGGTCTACATGACTCTAGGGCTAGTACTCTTATCTGCTAAGCATCCTAGGTACCCAGTAAGTAGATTAGCAAAGGCTTAACCAATATTTCCCCAAATGAAGTCCATGTTCTTTTCATTATTGTCTGTCCAAACATATATGAAGCAACTTCTCTAGGAAGAGGAGATCCAGATCAGTTAGAAATATTCTTTGAAGAGATTGGGAACCCTCAGCTCAAATAGCCATTTAGGGAATTGCCATGAAGTCTAGTCATTGTGTAAAAGCTCTAGTGCCTTTGATCACTGAGGCTCTGTCCACTTCTAGAAATTTCCATGTGGCACTGTATCCTGTTGTCCTGAATGAGATGCAGGATAGGACAATAGAAAGAGCCTTTGGATGGAGTCACAGAACCTGAAATACAAATCTGATTCTGCCTGTTATTACCTGTGTGAGGTAGAGCAAGGCACTTCAACTCCTAGGCTTTGGATTCCTCATCTCTAAAGGGAAGAGATGGAATATCTGAACTCTGAGATCTTTCATTTTTACAGCTATAATTCAACAATTGTCCCTTGGACCATTTCATTTTGTCCTTAGCTTCGTTTTGACTTATTTCTATGGGGTATCCACATTTTGGTCTCCACTACTACACACAACACCCTTCTAGTGCGACCTTCATACCTGATCCCCCAGCTCTATCTCTCTCCCAGGTCTAAGACACACCCCTCCCTAAATCTCTGCTATCCATTTTAAAAAAATTTCTAAAATTAAAAAAATTTTTCATCCTTTTTTCAAAAAATAGGGTGACCTGGAGGCTGAAAGAAAGTGGCCGTCCATCCATCCATTCATTCATCAATTAGTTGAGAACAAAATTTTCTGCTAAGAGCTTCTGAGGAGGGAGAAAAATGAATGAGATACAGTTTCTGTCCTTCATGATATTACTGCAAAAAAGTTAGGTAAGTACTTTATGTATAGTATCTTATTTGGTCTTCAGTACAATCCTGGAAGTTACTGGCTATGATTTTCCCAAGTGTACGGCTGAGGAAATGGAGTTTGAGAGAGGTTAAGTGACTTGTCCAGTGTCACACAACTAAAAAGCATCTGGGGCAGGATTTCAGTTCAGATTCTGTAATCTAATCAAGGGATACCCAATTCACAAATAACTGTAATTCAGTGTAAGATAATGTAAATATCATAACATTACATGCTATAGAATGTTAAGGCAGTGAGAGATTATTTCTACCTTGGGTCATTGGGAGTATATGCATGGATGAAGTCCTGTTTGATGGAGGCAAGATGGAAATTATTTGTACTTTACTCTTAGGGTCCTGTATTGTCTGTTTTCGTCCCTGTCAGTATCATCTCTATGCCCTATCTACATGGATGTCTCCTAAGGACTGTGATCATGTCATCCCTTCCATAGACAAATGTTTCTTACTGCGTTTTAAGTTATTACACACCTGTGACCCTGCCAAGACTTTGGAACACCTTGGGATCAACATAGCTTCCTCCTCTCCCATCGTGAAGTCATCCTCCAGGTCAATTACTTGATCATTCTCTCTATTTCTGTCTTTGTCTCTCTACCTCTGTCTCTGTCTGTCTGTCCGTCTTAGGCACAGCCATATAAAAGCTCATATTCCAAGTCAAAAGTAAGTAAGAATGATATCCATCGTCTTTCCTCTACACCCCCTGGAGAATATCTCTCCACTTAAAGGAAGGTGGAAAAGGAATCCCAGGACATGAAGCACTGTTTCACAGTTGGAATACACTACCATGTCCCACTTGCAAGTCCTGTCCCAAACTCTTTATTGTTGATTTTACTCATGCTGTGTATAAACAGTCCTCAAACAGGATGTTTGAGTCAAACAATTGATCTGGCAGGCCCATGGACAGAGGCTGAGCTGATAATATCCAGAGGATAGACATGTGACTGTGATTGGTCTGGGTAGGGTTAGAGGGCATAGATTTTGAGGAAACCTGGTCCACAAACATCTAAATTTGCCTCTTATATGCACTGAAGATAATGAAAGAACATTGTTTTTAATTGCCAAAGCACCCCTCCCACCCCATATAAAGGAATTTACAGCCTGATTCCTTAAAAAAGAACATCCTTTGCTCACAAAACCCAGGATTCAAGTTAACATATTTGGTTTTTGCTTTTATATTTAATGATACATGATACTGTAGCAAAAACCTTGGGGATGACAGTCAGGGGATGTTGGTGAGAGCCCTGGCTCTTCTATTTATTACCTGGGAGACCTTGTTTAAATCACTGCCGTGCTCAGAATCTCAATGTATTCACCTGTAAAATGAGAAGATTGGATTCAATGACCTCTGACTTCCCTTCTGGCTCTAAATTCATGATCCTTTGGTTTTATTATTTGAAGTGAGTTACACCTGAAGATGTATGGGTATGGAGATACAGGGGTATGGAGATACATGGGTATAGAGATCCCTGCATTCTTGCTGACTTAAGTAATGAAGATGGGGTAGATGGTGGTAAAGGTGATGAGGATCACATGAGATGAAGGATGTAACTAGGCTTTGCCAACTTGAGAGCACTATTTAAATGATAGGTAACTCTAGGTCAGGATGATGATGAAGGAGACAGCAATGACAATGATGATAACAGGAAAGGATCCAGTGCTGCTTCCTAGTTCCCACCCCACTAGTCAACTACAATTTTAGACACTCAATACAAAGTCCATGACTTGGAACCTTAGGGAAGTTTTAAGACTCCCTGTACTTCTCCTCCCCCACAATAGACTAAAGGGGGGGTAGGACTCAGTCATTATATTAGCAGTTATTTAATGCGTTCTGTCAGTTTGGAGGCCAGAGGATGGTTCAGGCGGTTTCTGTGGGTCCCTGTGATGTCAGGAGTGAGGAAGGAATTCCTCAGGTTCCTATTTGGGGATAGGAGAGATAAGCAGCTTCATAGAGGCTGAGGCCCAGAACGAAAGGGTCTGGGGAGGCGGCATTGGACTCTGCCAATAGAAACACCTGTCAATAATAGGAGAGACTGAGAAAACCAGGTGGGAGGAAGTAGAAAGCTTCTGATTGTGTAGCCAGGATAGCTCAGAAGAGTTGTTTACTTTGCTTAACTCTTCTCTCCCTCTGCTGGAAGGAGTGGGGTTGACCACATCCTATGTAGTTTAGGAGGCATTGTGGGTAGAGTGCTGAACTTGGAGTCAGGAAGACCTGAGGCTGAATCCTGTCTCACTCACTGTGTCCCTTTGGGTAAGGCACTGACTTTTCTCAGCCTCAGGGTCCTCATATGTGAAACAGGAATAATGATAGTTACCTCGCAGGGTTGTTGTGAGGGTTACATGAGATCATGGAGGTAGAGTGCTTTCAACCTTCACTCACTATAGAAATGCTAGGATGATGATGGTGTGAGATCAGTGTGAAGGAGCCATGCAGTCTGTCCACCTCCTTCTTTCTGGGCGGGGCTCTGTGCTTGGGAGAGGGCCTTTCTCTCAGCATTCCCCAGTCAGAGGAGGGGGAGCTGGCCAGCCAGACCATCTTTCCCCAACCTGTGGGTTCAGTCCAATTGGAGGGAGGACCCTATGGTTGTACCCCCAGAATTGCCCTCCAGCACACATTCTGAATGACTTGTGCTGTCCTGAAGTATCTGACAATCCCTACTTCTTTCCTTGTTTGTTGGGGAACTCTTTGCTGAGGGGTTGGGATCTTTGGATTTCTCTTTCTCGTGTCTTCCTGGTCTCTCCTTCTCCATCTCCCAAATCTCCCCGTCCATCTGGGCTTGCCTTCCCCGGTGAGTGTCACTTGCTTGTTACTGTCTTGTTCTTTTTCTCTAAACCTGGTCATCCCTCTGGTCGTGGGGATGTCCTTTTATTGGTGGCTCCATTTCCTTCAGCAAGCTTTGGTTTTTACTTGTTTTTAATAGAATTCATTTGAATTTCAAATTAACACAAAATTCACAAACTATTTATCGTTTCTTTCACTTTCCACTCATAGAAGAAAAAAGGAAAGAAAAAAATGTTTATTATTACTCATTTATGATAAAATCTCTATTTAAATGATAGTAAAAGAGTGAGGAGTTAAAGAATTAATGTGCCATTCTAGTAGAGAAGCCTCAGTTGTATCCCATGGAAAGAAGGGGCCATAAGGGAGATGGATGGATTAGGTGACCTGTGAGCAACCTTCCAGCACTCTCAATACCCAAGCAGCCCTTTGTGGTCAGGTCTATTGCTGTAGACACAAGGCAAAGGTCTAGGAGCCCAGCCTGAATTTGAAGAGTACAACTAAGATACTTTCATTTCCTACTGAAATATTTCTCTCCACTCTGCATTGGCTTCACAGCATCATTGGGGGATCACAGAATGTTAGTGTTCCAAAGGGCCACAGTAACCAACCTGACCAAATCATACGCAAAAGGAATCCTCACTCTAGCACGCTTGACTAGCGATCATCCAATCTCTGCCTACAATTCCACCTTTTGGGATGTGATGCTTTTAGGTGAAAGCTTAATCTTTGGGTGCTGGATTTGTGCTGGGTTTGGATTCTGGGGAGCTGGGTTTAACTATAGATTCTGAAACTGACATTGGAGCATCAGAAATTGAACGTCTAAAATTGTAGTTGATGAGTGGGATGGGGACGAGGAGATATAGTCAGTGATACGTGTTGTAGACAGACATGCCTAGCGAGGAGCAAAGTTCTGCTCAGCTCAGCTTGCCAGGCAGAGTATCCAAGGAAGCCATAAGGGAAGGAGAGCAATTCATTCATCAACTGTGCTACACTAAGAAGTGAATTTGGGGAGGGTGAATACTTTGTAGCAACTGCTTGAAGGTTGAGACCACTCTTTTTAAGGCTCCAGGTGTTATAGGGATGAGTGGGTCCCCAGAGGTTGGGGTTGGGGGAAATTTTTATTCTTCTGATATTGCTACATTTTCTCAACAGATCCTTGTATAAAAACTAATTGACTTTAATTTATTAAATAATACCGTGGTAGTTATCACCAATATAAAGAAGATACTGTTACTAAAAATTAATATTAAGGAGAACACAATGTTCCAAAGGTTTCTATTGGAGGTACCCCTGGATCACAGTAGGGGAGGTAGGACCTCACTCATCAAGGAGAATGAGAGTTGAGATGAGGATCCCCATAGCCTCAGTCTGGGCTACATGATAATAAAGAATTAACTTATCTTATAACTATGGTACATTTTCTTTGACTTCACCTTCAGTGAACTAACCCTTAGAGCAAAGAATGAAAAAAAGAAAAGAATCTTTGCAAAATCAACCAACAGGCCAGCTGAGTGCAACAACATATGCCCTTTTCCACATCCAAAGTCCTCCATATTGGCAAGGAAGAGAGGGGGCATTTTCTCATTTCTTTGTTGCCAAGCTCAGTCAATGAATTATCTCGTGATATTGTTTCTGCAACTGAAATGCAACTTATATCTAGGACCCCTCGTATAAGGAGATTTGAGGAAAGGGAGACAGCCAATAGAGGTCCAGAAAACATGTGACAATACCCAGAAAGGGAGGGAAGTTGAGTCAGAAGACAGGACCTGGGAGTTATTCATGGGTACTGGAATTGGGAGAATTCTATTAAAAGGAAAAGGGGTCAAAGAATGGCAGACCTCAGAAACACTACAACTTTTCTGAGATTTGGGGACTGTAACTTGTGAAAGAGAGATAGCCCAGTGCCAGAGAGAGAACTTTTCTAAAAGCTGAGAATGGGGGACAGTATTGGATATGCCTGTGCTCTGGATCAAACAGACAGCCAGGACTAGTATAGAGAGGTAAAGGGTAAGTAGGAATAGATCATGTGTCCTTTAGTCACCCCAACCTCAAATGACCTAACAGAAAGAGCCAGATTTTCCTGAATTCTCTTACAAGGCTCTGCTTCAAGTAGAAGGCTGTTCCCCCACCTGATTAGCCTCTCTCTTTTTCACCTAGGCTTGAAATTTACCCTTTCTCCAGTACATCAGATCTGGAGACATCTGACCTTTGACACATTTTTTCCCTTCGTGGAAGGATGGTTGTCACAATTCACTGATTTCTACACAGACACTCTATGGGTTCCCTTGAGTTAGAATGAAGGGAGCCTAACTCAGCCTCCCAGCCCTCCCACCAATAGTCACTGCCTGGGCAATCCATCAAGGCAGTAATCAGAGGGCTCTGTGGGTTCGTTACCAAGAAGGGAATCTTGAAGAAAGTTGTAAAGGGAAAGAACAGAGAATAGGAGGCAGGTATGAGCAGAAAAAATTAATCTTTATTGTTGCTTGGGATAGAAGAGGAAGAGAAAGATGGTTTGAATTCTGGGAAGTTGAGAGAAAATGAAATGATAGGCTTTGATTGTTGTCTCAGTGTCCTCAGAACACCTGCACAGGTCAAATCAAGGCAGAGAGGGAAGAGGCTAAGAAGTGAGGAGAAAAGGGAGCAGAGACAATCAATTGCCTCTTCTGCTCTTCCTAGGTCAGGGCACCAGGTCAGCAGCAGCCCCCAGAGCTCCCACAGCAGCCCCCA
>NW_020951050.1:0-9052 GCF_900497805.2 Vombatus ursinus
GAAGAGACTGGAGGAGGGCAGGGAGCCTGGGGAGGGCACTTGGGGGGACACTTTGGTGGGCATTTGGGTGGGCACTTAGGGGTCTGACACTGCTGCTGGCTTTGTTGGCAGGACATCTTGGTAGGAGTTCAGTAAACCTGAAAGACAATATGGGATTTTTTCAGATGAATGAAATTGAGCATTAAAAGTTTTATTCATCTGGAATCGTTCCACAATGTGATGTTGAGCTTTGCCTAGAAGATATCAAAGAAAAGGCTTAACAAAATCATTCCTGTGTTCCAATACATTTAGGTTGGGCTTTGTGTTGCAGGAATATCATTGTAATTATACATATTACTTCAGAGGATTATCAATATATTTTTTTCTCTCTCCCTCCCTGTTTGTCTCTCTTTTTCTCTGTCTTTTTCCCTCTCCCTCTGTCTCTATATATGTTTGCATGCATGCTTATATACCTGTTAGGAATTGCAGAAGTAGCAAAATTATACAGAGCCTTAAAGGGTAAATAGTATTTTATCTGTCCTGTGGAAGAGAGAGGAAAACTTCTCTCTACAACCTGGGCACACCTTTTCAATTCCAGTTCGTGCAAGTTTCCCAAGACTTAGATCATTGCCCCTCCTCCCCACCACCTTCAGACACCAGACCCTTTTCTCCTTGTTTTCTGAGCACATCCCAATGGATATCCATCTAGACCAAATCCGAAGTACAAGCTTCATTAGCTATTGGATTTCTTGCTCAGTTTCCTCCCCCTCAGCCCCTGTATCCATCTTCCTTCATTCCAAATACTGCCTTTCTTCCTACTCCTCTCTCTCCCTACTTTTTTTTCTTCCCTCTCCTCCAACACCTTACTGAAACCCTCCCCAGGGTGCTCATGCAGACACTCACCCTGATCGGAGACACAGACAGGAACTCTGCTGAAGAACCAGAGTGGGTGAGGAGCCAGAGGCAGGGACACCTTTTATAGGCCATCCCAGACTGATCTGTGGGCATGAGACTCAGCTCTCTATGAGGAAGAGTGTCTTTCCCAACTCCTGGCATGTGTCAGACAATTCCTGACATTCTCTAAACCCACGTGCACTGACTTCTTTCAGCTCATGGATACTGAGTTGACAAGGGATGTTAGAAAACATCTCATTTAATAGACTCATTTTATAGATGAAGATACTGAGGCTCTGAGAGGCAAATGTCTTGCACAAAGTCACAGAAGTGGTAAGTGAATTAGCCAGGGCTTAAACCATGATTCCTCCAAATGAAGTCCACATTCTTTTCATCAGGCTGTGCCAAGGCATATCCGAGGCAATTGCTGGAGCAAGAGGGGATCCTGATGGTGCTTTCAGTTGGGCATATTCATTGTAAAGATTGGGAACCCTCAGCTCAAACAGCAGTTTAGGGGAAGTGCCATGAAGTCTAGTCATTGGGTAAAGCTCTAGGGGCTTCAGTCACTGAGGCTCTGTCCACTTCTAGATATTTCCATGTGACCTCATGCCCTGTTGTCCTGTATGAGATGCAGGAAAAGACAGTGGAAAGAGCACTTAAGTTGGAATCAGAGGGCCTAATTTCAAATCCTTACTTTGCCTCTTATTACCTGTGTGAAGCAGGGCAAGTTACTTCAACTCCCAGGCTTTGGATTCTTCATCTCTAAAAGGAAGAGATTAGAATATCTGACCTCTGAGATCTTTCATCTTTTTTTTTTTTGGCAATTGGGGCTAAGTGACTTGCCCAGGGTCACACAGCTAGTAAGTGTCAAGTGTTTGGTCTAAGGCTGGATTTGAACTCACGTCCTCCTGACTTCAGGGCCAGTGCTCTATCCACTGCGCAACCTAGTTGCCCTGAGATCTTTCATCTCTACAGCTATAATCTGATGGTTTTCCCCTGGACCATTTCACTTTGTCCTTACCTTACCAAGACTTATTTTTTAACTCCACTCATACACACAATCACCCCTCAACAGAGACATTCAACCATGCTCCCCCAAATCTTTCTCCCACATCTAAGACACATTCCTTCTCCAAACCCCACCATTCTTTTTTCATATGGCAACTCAAAAATTGGGAGTAAGTGGCCACCCAACCTCCCATTTATCCATCAATTGATCCATTTATTCATTCATCTATTAATTGAGAACAAATTATCTGCTAAAAGCTTTTGAGGAGAAAAAAATGATGAGACCACAGTTCCTGTTATCAGTTTTATTACTGCTAATGGTAGCTAAAATTTATCTTGCCTATTAAGATTTGGTAAGCACTTTATGTTTACCATCTCATTCAATCATTGGCACAATCATGGCAGCCCATTGTATAGCTAAGGAAACTGAGAGAGTCACACAGCCAAGAAGCTTCTGGGGCAGGATTTCAACTCAGAATCTGTATTCTAATCAAGAAATAGCAAATTCACCAATAATTGTAATTCAGTGTAATATAAGGTAAATATCATGAATCTATGATATAGAATGTCAGGGAAGTGAGAGATTATTTCTATCTGGGATCACCAGGAGCATCTGCATGGATGAGGCCCTATGTGATGGGGGTGGGAAGTAAATGATTTGGACTTTAGAGTCATGTGTTATCTGTTTTTGTCCCTCTCAGTATCACCTTAATGCCCTATCTACATAAATGTCCCCTAAAGACTGATTATCTTTTTCCATCATAACATATTGCCTCCTATTTCATAGACAAATATTTCTCAATGCTTTTTAGGCTACTACACACCCACAACCCTGCCAAGACCTTAGACACCTTGGCATAGATATAGCTTCCTCCTATACCATAATGAAGTCATCCTCCAGGTCAATCACTTGTTTATCATCTCTATCTTTCTGTTTCTGTCTTTGTCTCTCTATCTCTTTCTATCTGTCTATCTGTTTGTCTGTCTCTAAGACAAAGCCACATAAAAGCTCACATTTCCAGTAAAATGTAAACAAATCAGACAACCTCCATTCTCTTTCCTTTACATGTGCTTGAGAATAACACTCTACCTAAAGGAAGGTGGAAAAGGAAGTCCAGGATATGAGGCACTATTTCCCTCTTCCGACATACCAACATGTTCCATTTGCAAGTTCTGTCCCAAACTATTCACTGGTGTTTTTATCCATGTTGTATATAGATAGTTACCAAACTGTATTTTTTAATAAAAGAACTGATCTGGCAGTTCCATGGACAGAGACTGAGCTGATAATACCCAGAGGATAGAGATGTGACTGTGATTGGTTTGAGTAGAGGTAGGGGGCATGGATTTTAAGGAAAACTGGTCCACAAAACCTCAACTTTGCCACTAAGGTGCCCTAACGATAATAAAAGAATTTTTTAAATTACAAAAGTGTCCCCTTAATTAAAAAAAAGGGCATTCAGAGTCTGCTTCCTTAAAAAAGAGATTCTTTGGCTTACTAAAACCAGGATCCATTTTAAACAGGTTGTGTTTGTGTGTGTATGTGTGTGTGTGTGTGTTTGTATGTGTTTACATTCAATGTTGCATGATACTAAGGGCAAAAGCTTTGGAGATAAAGTCAAGGGATGTGGGTGAGAGACCTGGCTCTGCTATTTATTTATTACCTGTGAGACCTTATTTAAATCAATTACATTTTCAGAATCTCAATGTATTCATCTGTAAAATGAGGATATTGGGTTAGATATCCTCTGAGCTCCCTTCTGCCTCTAAATTCATGATGCTTTGGTCTTATTATTTGAAGTGAGTTACACCTGGGGATATCTCTGTATAAAGGTCCTGTGATTCCTGTTGGCTTCAGCAATGATGATGATACTGATGGTGTTGATGATGGTAAAGTTAATGATAATCAGATGAGATAAAGTATGGAACTGAGCTTTGAAAAATTTAGAGCACTCTAGATGCCTTTTTATGATGAAGAAGACAGCAATGACAATGATGATAACAGGAAAGGATCTGGTCCTGTTTGTCACCTAGTGCCGGCCCCACTAGTCCACTACAATTTTAGACACTCAATACAAAGACCATGACTTGAAATCTAAGGGAAGTTTTAAGACTCCCTCTACTTTTCTTCCCCCATGATAGACTGGAGCTGGGAGGAGGGTTAAGTGGTTAGGTCACATTTAGTGCATTCTGTCAGTCTGGAGGCAAGACGAAGATTCAGGTGCTTTCTCTGGGTCCTTATGATGTCAGGAGTAGGTAAGGAGTTCCTCGGGTTCCTATTTGAGGGTAGGAGAGAAAAAGGGTCTTTACAGAGCCTCCAAGGCCCAGAATGGAAGGGGCTAGGGAAGAGGTATTGGCATCTTCCAATAGAAACATTTGTCAGTAAGAGGAGAGTTGAGAAAACCATGTGAGAGGAAGTAGAAAGCTTCTGATTCTATAGCCTGGATAGCTAAGAGTGAGGTTGACTGCATCATATGTAGTGTAGGAGGCAGGAGGCAGGAAGACCTGAAGTTTCATCCTGTCTCACTCACTGAGTGAATTTGGGTAAATGACTGACTTTTCTCAGCTTCAGGGACCTCATTTATGAAATAGTTATAATGGCTCTTAGCTCACAGAGTTATTATGACGGTCATATGAGATCCTGGAGGTAGAGTGCTTTCAACCTTAACTCACTATAGAAATGCTAGGAAGGTGGTGATGTGAGATCAATGTGAAGGAGCCATGTAGCCTGTCCAGCTCCCCCTTTCTGGGCAGGGCTCTGTGCTCGGGAGAGAGCCTTTCCCTCAGTATTCCCCAGTCAGATGAGGGGGAGCTGGCTAGCCAGACCATTTTTCCCACATCTGTGGGTTCAGGGGAGACATAGGAGGGAGAACCCTACAGTTTACCCACAGAATTGCCCTCTAACACAGAGTCTGAATGACTCATGCTCCACTGTCGTATCTCACAAGCCTTGCCTCTCCCCTTGCCTGTTGGGGAGCTCTCTGCTTTAGGAGTCGGAATCTTTGGATTTCTCTATCTTTTGTCTTTCTGGTCTCACTCTCCTTCTCCATCTACCAAATCTCTCCATTCCCCTTCTCTTGGCTTTCCTGGTGAATGTTGCTTCCTTATTGCTGTCTTGTTCATTTCCTCTAGAACTGGTTATGGGAATGTCCTGTTGGTGGCTTCATTTCTTTCAGGAAACTTTGGTTGTTTTTAAGAGATTTAATTCTAATTTTTAAAATAAAAATCTTTCAAACTACTGTCTTTCCCCTTCATGTCCCTTGCAATGAAGAAAAAAGGAAAGAAAAAGAATGTTGATTATTATCCATCCGTTATAAAAATCTGAATTTAAATACTAAAAAAACCAGCAAGTTAAAGAATTAATGTGTCCTTCTAGTAAAACAGTCTCAGTGATATCCCATGGAGAGAAGGGGCTATAAGTGACAGGATTGTTTCAGTGACCTCAGAGATAACTTCCAGCACCATCCCTGTGAAAGCAGTCCTTTGTGGCCAGGATTGATGCTGCGAGAATGTATCAAAGAACTAGGAAGCTGCCTGAGTGGCCAGAATTTCAGGGATACAACTAAGATCCCTCCATTTTCCACTGAAGTGTTTCTCTCCACTTTGCATTGGGTTCACATCATGGTATCACAGAATATTAGAGTTCCAAGGGGCCCCAGTGACCATCCTAGTAATTCATACCCCAAAGGAATCCCTACTCTAGTATTCTTGACTGGTAATCATCCAGTCTCTGCTTACAATTTCACCTTCTAGGATATGATACTTTTAGGTGAAAGCTTAATTTTTGGTTGTTGGATTTGTGCTGGTTTTAAATTCAAGGTACCTGGGTTTAAATACGGATACTGACACATTTTCTGTTGTCTTCATGGGTAATCATATCTCTCCAGACTTCAATTTCCCAATCTGTCAAATGTGGATGAAAATATTTGTTCTACATATCTTATAAAATTTTAGAAAGGAAATGACTTTGAAAAAGCTAAACCTCCAAAGAAATGTGAGTGATTGTTATTTGTGCTCCCATTAGGCAGTTAGATGGTGCAGAGGATGGAAAGCCCTGGACTTGGAATTTAAAGGGTCTAAGTTCAGATCCTGCCTCAGATACTTACTAGCTATTTCACTTTGGAAAAGTCACCAAGGCTTTCTCAGCCTCAGTTTCCTCTTCTGTAGATAGAAATTTACAATAGCATTTACCTTACAGGGTTAGTGTAATGGTCAAATGAGATAATATATATAAAGTAATTTGCAAATCTTAAAGCCCTATTTAAATGCTAGCTACTATTATTACTATAGACACAGCACAGTGCATACAGAGTAGATGCTTAACAAATGCTTATTGATTGGTTATTAATAATAAAATTCAAATTCATGAGAACAATTAAAATAATCAATCATCATGAATCATTAGTTTTTTTTATAACAATCAAGTATATATGATCACCAATGTATAACTGTTACAGTTGACTGGGATAGGTCATTGAACATCTGGCCCTTAGCAAGCACCAAAGATTTTTTTTTAAAATAAGCATTTATTAACTACTTACCCTGTACCAGTCACTATGCTAAGCACTTTACAAATATGATCTCATTTGATGTTTGCAACAGCTCAGGGAGGTAGGTGATATTATTATCCTCATTTTATAGTTGGAGAAATACAAGCAGGTAGAGGTTAAGTGACTTGCTGAGGTGACATATCTTCTTTTCAGTTGGCTTAACCACTTAAAGAATGGAGCCTTTTGAGTGGATACTTTACCATGAACTTCCAATGCTTACAAAGGTTAAAACCAGCTCAGTCACCCTTTTTTCCTGACAACCTATATTCAGATGTGAAGGGAAGGAATGATATGTTTATGAGTGGGGAAAGAGTCTTCTTTATCTGGGACACCAACATATGGCTTTCGAACATGGGTATCTTTTCTTACCTCTTTCTTTACATTTGTTTTATATCCCAGATCCAAGGTGAAGGAATATTATACTAGGCTGTCACCTTAGGAGTTTCAAAACATCTGGAGAGCAAGCCACCAGAGCTCTAGGAGACATAGTCAATGATAGATTTGGTAGACCATTATGCCTAGTGAAGAGCAAAGTCCTGCTTAATTCAGCTTTCCAGAATATCCAAGGAAGCCATAACGGAGGGACATAAATTCATTTATCAACTGTGCTACACTAAGAAGTGAATTTGGTGAGGGTGAATACTTTGTAGCAACTTCTTTAAGGATGAGTCCACTCTCTTCAGGGCCCCAGGTGTTACAGGGATGAGTATGCCCTTGGATGTTGGGATTGGGGGACTTGTTTATACTTCTGTTCTTGGTATTTGTTGTTTACTCATTTCAGTCGTGTCTGCCTTGTCATGACCTCAGTTCTAGGGATTTCTTAGCAAAGATAGCGGAGTGGTTTGCCATTTCTTTCTACAACTCATTTTACAGATGAGAAAACTGAGGCAAACAGGGTGAAGTGACTTGCCCAAGGTCACACAGCCAGTAAGTGTCTGAAGCCAGATTTAAACTTATGAAGATGAGTCTTCTTGACTCCAGGCCTGGCACTCTATCCACCGTGCAACTTAGCTGTTCCAGTTGCTGTGTCTTCCCATTAAATCCTTTAGTAAAAGCTAAATAATGCTAATTTCTTAAATGATACTGTGGTAATAATGACTGGAAAGCATCAATGATGTAAGGGAGATATAGTTACTATAAATTAATATTGAAAAGAACATACTGAAGTGGGGGCTAAAGCAAACAGCATTAGAAAAAGATACCTAGAATCCCTTAGAGGTACCCCTAGAACACTGTAGGGGAAATGTAACCTTGATCTTTAGGACCTGACTTATCAAGGTGGGATGAGGATTTCCAGATCTTCAGGATGGGCTACATCATAATAAGGAATTGATTTGAACTTTGTTACATTTTGTTTGACTTCATCTTCATATCCAAATGGATCCATCCCCTGTGCTCTACACAATGAGCTATCCCTTAAAACAAAGGATAAAAAGAGAAAGTTTTACAAACAACCAACAGGCCAACTGAGTCTGACAATATATACCCTATTCCACACCCAAAGTTCTCCATGTTTGCAAAGAAGATAAGAAGGTGCATCTTCTCATTTCTTTGTTACCAAGGCTCAGTCATCAATGAATTATCTTATAGTATTGTTACTGCAGCTGAAATATAGCTTGGAGCTAGGAGTCCTGGGATAAGAAGATTTGAGGAAAAAGGAAAAGGCCAATGGAGGTCCAGAAAACATGTGACAATACCTAGAAAGGTAATAGGGTAGTGGAGTCAGAAGACAGGATGTGGGAGTTGGTCCTGGGCTCTGGAATTGGGAGAACCCCATTAAGAGGAAGTAGGGTCCTAGATGGACCAGAGCAAACCTTGGAAACACTACAATTTTTCTGAGATTTGGGGATTATAACCAATGAAAGAGGGGCAGCCCAGTGCCAGAGAGAGGGCTTTTCTAAAAACTGAGAATGGGGGACAGTATTGGATATGCCTGTGTTCTGGGTCAAATAGATAGCCAGGACCAGTGTAGGAAGGGAAAAGGTAAGTAGGGATAGATCATATGTCCTTTAGCCACTCCAACCTTGAATGATCTAACATTAAGATCTAGATTCTCCTGAATCTTCCTACCAGGCTCTATCCCTTGAGACTTTCTGCTCCAAACAGAAGGTTGTTCCTTGACCTGATTAGCCTCTTTCCTTTTTAACCTAGGCTTGAGCATTGGCCTTTCTCCAGTAACTCAAAGGCAGAGGAACCTGTGCCTTGGCACATTTGTCCCTTCAGGGAAGGGTGGTTGTCATAATTAAATGATTTCTACACAGACATTCTATGTGTCCCCTTGAGTCTGAATGAAGGGAACCCTACCCAGCCTTCCAGCCCTATCAACAAAAATCCTGCCTGGGCAGTCTCTCAAGGCATTAATCAAAAAAGTCTGTGGGTTCATTAACAAGAAGGGAGCCTTGAAAGAAGTTATGAAGGGAAAGAACAGAGAATAAGAGGCAGAGGTGACCAGAAAAATAAACTTTATTGTTGCTTGGGATAAATGGGGAAGAGAAGGATGGTTTGCATGGGGGTGGGGGGGGGCGTTGAGAGAAAATGAAATGATAGGCCTTGATTGTTGTCTCAGTGTCCCAAGAATAGCTGAACAGGTCAAAGCCAGGGGGAGAGGCAGGAGGCTAAGG
>NW_020951051.1:0-9360 GCF_900497805.2 Vombatus ursinus
TCCTCCAGAGCTAGAGCCACAGCAGGAAGAGACTGGAGGAGGGCAGGAAGCCTGGGGAGGGCACTTGGGAGGGCACTTAGGGGGGCACTTGGGTGGGCATTTAGGAGTCTGGCACTTGGGAGGACACTTAGGAGGACACTTAGGGGCTTGGCACTGCTGCTGGCTTTGCTGGCAGGACATCTTGATGGGAGTTCAGTAAACCTGAAAGACAATATAGGATTTTTTTCAGATGGATGAAATAGAGTCTTAAAAGCTTTCTTTACCTGGAATTGATCATCAATGTGATGGTGAATTTTGCCTAGAAGACATTAGTATCCAGAAAGAGAAGACTTAACAAACTAATTCCTGTGTCAAAATGCATTTAGGTTGGAATTTGGGAAGAAGGAATGTTTATTTTGTATCAATTCATGAGATTTTCAACGTTTTCTCTGTCTCTTTTTCCCTGGCTCTGTCTGTCTCCCCCTCTTTCTATCTCTATATATGCAAGTGTGTGTATATTTAGATACACACATATACATATGCACATATACCTCCTGGGTACTGCAGAATGAGGAAAATTATATAGGATCTTAAAGGTTAAGTAGTGGTATGTGTGTTCCACAAGAGAGGGGAAGACTTCCACTGACATTCAGAGGACAGCCTTTGAATTCTAGTATGTTGCCGTTTCTGGTAACTCAGACTACTCCTGCTCCTCCCCACCCCACCCACTTTGCCCAGAGGACCAGACCCTTTTCTGATTGCTTTCTGAGGTCATCCAAACTGGACATCAATCTAGAACAAATCCAAAATATAAGCTTCTATTCTTGACCAGTCACTATACTTCTCACTCAGTTTAACCCTTTCCTCCTCAGCCCATTTATCCCTCTCCCTTCATCCCCTCAGCTGTCTTCCTTCCTACTCCTCTCTTCCTCTGCTTTCTACTCTCCTATCTCCACCAATACTCTGCTCCAAGCCACCCCTTGGGTTCTCATGCAGACACTCACCCTGATCGCAGATGCAGACAGGAACTCTCTGCTGAAGAACCAGAGTGGATGAGGAGCCAGGGGTAGGGACACCTTTTATAGGGCATCCCAGGCTGAGCTGTTGGCATGAGACCCAGCTCTCTAGGAGGAAAAGTGTCTTTCACAACTCCCAGCTTGCGTCAGATAATTCCTGACATTCTCCAAACTCACATACACTGACATGTGCCAGCCCATGGCTTATTGAGGTAGTGAGGGGTGTTAGAAGTCCTTTAATCTGTCTCATTTCATAGAGGAAGACACTGGAGTCCAGAAAGGCAATAAAGTCACAGAAGCAGTGAGTGGATTAGGTGGGGCTTAAACCATGGTCCCTCAAAATGAAGTCAGTGTCCTATTCTTTATTCCAGGCCGAAGCATATCTGAGGCAACTTTTCTAGTTAGATGGAATCCAGATGGTGCTTTCATGTTCTTTGTAAAGACTGGGAGCCCTCCACTCACATGGCAGTTTAGGGAATTGCCATGAAGCCTAGCCATTGAGCAAAAGCTCAAGGGGCTTCAGTCATTCAGCCTCTGTCCACTCCATATGGCCCCATGACCTGTAGTCCTGTAAGATATGCAGGGTAGGACAGTGGGAAAAAGTCCTTAAATTGGAGTCACAGGACCTAAATTCAAATCCTGTCTCTGCCTCTTATTACCTGTGTGAGTTAAGGCAAGTCTCTTCAACTGCCAGGTGTGGGATTCCTCATCTCTAAAATGAAGCAAATGGAATCTATGACTTCCAACATCCTTCATCTTTACAATGTAATTCCATAGTTGACCTCTGAGACTATTTCATCTTGTCTTTAGCTTCACCTAGACTTATTTCAGTTGGGTATTCACCTTTTTAGCTCCATTCCTACACAAAATACCCCTCGAGTCAAACCTTCGAATCTGCTCCCCCATCTCTCCATCCTGGAGACAGTAAACAGTCATCCCAGGTCTAAGACTCACTTCGTCCCATACTCCCACCATCCCTTTTTCAGGGGGCCATCTAAGAGTTGGGAGTAAGTGACCATCCATTCATTTATTCATACATTTATTCATCCATCCATTCATCCATCTATACATTCAGCAATTAGCTGAGTATAAGCTTTTGTTCTAAGAGCTTCTGGGGAGGAAAAAAAACTGAATAAGACAGTTCCTGTCTTCAATGATATTACTGCTGATAGTAGCTAAATTTTATCTTGCCTAGCGAGATTAGGTCAGAGCTCTACTTACACTATCTCATTTCATCCTCAGTACAATCCTAGGAGGTAGGTGCTATGATTTTCCCAGTTGTACAGCTGAGGAAACTGAATTTGAGAGAGGTTAAGTGACTTGCCCACAATTACATAGCTAAGAAGCGTCTGGGGCAAGATTTCAACCTCAAACCTGTACTCTAATCAAGAGATACCAAATTCACAAATGACTAATTCAGTGTAAGAGACCATAAGGGTAATACTGACTCCAGGTTATAGAAGAGCAGAGCAGCGAGCAATTATTTCTACCTGGGGTCACCATTATCAGCTGCATGGATGAGGTGGGCAGGATGGGAATGATTTTTAGTTTACTTTTTGTTTCTTTTTGTATCCTTCAGTGTCTGCATCAAGCCCTATCCACATAAATGTCCCCTGATGACCGTGATCATCTTTTCCTAAAGTGTTTCAACAAGGTAAGTTTTTAAGAACTGTGAATCTTGGTGTTACTATGTTGCCCAAGCTCAAGAATTCATCTGAATACACTCTTTAGGTCTCAGTGTTTTGAATGGCAAACTTAATTCATTTCAAATTAAGAAGTGTTTATTTAGCACCTAGCATGAGCCAGGCACTGTTAGGTGCCAAGGATACCAAAAAATGATTTAAATCCTGTCCTAAAGAAGTTTCCATTTTACTGAGGGAAAGCTCCATATACTGAAATTAATTACTAAATATATTCAAAACTATAAAACAATTTCTGTGCGAAGGGCACTAGAAATTGAGAGATGGGGAGGAATATCAGCATAGGCTTCTTCTGTTTAAAAAAAAAAAGAAGTAAATCTTGACCACGAGCACTGAAATAGTTTGTCTAAGATCTCCCAGGTTATAAAAGACAGAGTAGAGATATGAACTTAGATCTCAGGACCTCCAAATACAATGGGAGGCAACATGCTATGATGGAAAAATATCAATATTTTCCCATCATAATACGTTGCCTCCCACCCCATTGATGTGTCTTAACGTTTTCTAGTTTGACACACCTGTCACTTTGCCAAGACCTTGGAATACCTTGGGATAAATATATCTTCTTTTCTTCCCAGCATATAGTCAATGAGTTGTTAATGGTTAATCACTTCTTCATTCTCCCTGTCTCTCTGTCTGTCTATATCTGATACACAGCTGCATAAAAGCTCATATACCCCGTCAAAAATAAATAAGACAGGTATCATCCATCTTCTTTATTTAACATTCCTTGGAGAGTATCTCTCTACCAAAAGGAAGGTGGAAAAGGAAGCCTGGGACATGAGGCATTTTTTCACTGTTGGGCATGCCAACATGTGCCAGTTGCCAGTCCTGTACCAAACTTGTTATTGATGTTATGATTCATGTCTATATAGATGGTTCTCAGATATGGTTTTCAAATAAAACAACTGATCTGGCAGCCCTATAGAGAGAGACTGATTTGATAATATCTAGTGGAGAGGGATATGACCACATCTGTGATTGGTCTGAGTAGGGGTAGGGGACATAGATTTTAAGAAAACCTGATTTACAACAACCCAAATTTGCCACATATGTGCATTGAAGACAGCAAAAGAGTATTTTTTTTTTAATTACAATAGGGTTCTTCTTTTTATGGAAAAATTGTCAACCAGATTCCTTTAAAAAGAACTTCCCTTGTTCACCAAAACAAACATCCATTTTAAGCACTTTTTTGTTTTTGTCTTTTATGTGTTGTTCAATGTTGCATGAGACAGTGATAAAAGCCCTAGAAACAAAGTCAGAAGATCTGGGTGAGTGTCCTGGCTCTGCTATTTTATTTCCTGTGAGACCTTGTTTAAATCACTTCCATTCTCAGAGTCTCAGTGTATCCATCTGTAAAATGAGAGATTTGATTCAATGACCTCTGAGTTCTATTCTAGCTCCAAATTAATTAGTCTTTGATCTTATTTTTTGAAATGAGTTAAACCTGGGGATGTATGAGTATAGAGATCCCTGCATTCCCACTGACTTCGGTAATGATGATAGTGTAGATGGTGGTAAAGGTAATGAAGATCAGATGAGATAAAGTATGTAAATGGGCTTTGTAAATTTTAAAGCACTATTTGAATTCCAGATTACTCTAGGTGCCTTTCTATGATGAAGAAGACAGCAATGCAATGATGATAACAGGAAAGGATCCGGAACTGTTTGTCACCTAGTCCCCACCCAACTAGTCAACTACAATTTTAGATACTCTACAGTCTATGGTTTAGAACATTAGGGAAGTTACGAGACCTCTCTCTATACTTATCCTCCCCCCATGACAGACTAGGGCTAGGAGAAGGATTCAGTAATTCACATTTAAGTTCATTCTATCAGTTTGGAGGCAAGAGGATGGTTGAGGTGGTTTCTGTGGGCCCTTGTGATGTCAGGAGTGAGGAAGGAGTCCCTCAGGTTCCTATTTAGGGATAGGCAAGATAAGGGGCTTCATAGAGGCTAGGAGACCCAGAATGGAAGTGGCTAGGGAAGAGGTATTGGGCTCTGCCAATATAAACACTTGTCAATAATAGAAGAGGTTGAGAAAACTGGGTGGGGCGAAGTAGAAAGCTTCAGATTATATAGCCAATATAGTTAGGAACAGTCTTTTTTCTCCCTCTGCTGGAGGGAGTGGGGTTGACCCCATCATATGTAGTGTAGGAAGCATAATGCATACAGCACTGGAGTTGGAGTCAGGAAGACCTGAGGTTTCATCCTGTCTCACTCACTGTGTGAATTTGAGTAAGTCATTAACTTTTCTCAGCCTCGGTGTCCTCATCAGTGAAAAAGGAATAATGATACATATCTCACAGGGTTGTTGTGAGGGTCATATGAGATCATGGAAGTAGAGTGCTTTCAACCTTAACTCACTATAGAAATGCTAGGATGATGATGATGTGAGATCAGTGTGAAGGAGCCAGGCAGCCTGTCCAGCTCCCTCTTTCTGGGCAGGGCTCTGTGATTGGGAGAGAGCCTTTTCCTCAGCATTCCCCAGTCAGATGAGGGGGAGCTGGCCAGCCAGACCATCTTTCCCCAACCTGTGGGGTCAGGGGAAATACAGGAGGGAGAACCCTAGTCTTATCTCCAGAATTGCCTTCTAGCACACAGTCTGAATGACTCATGCTCTAATGCAGTATCTCACAAGCTTTGCCTCTCCCCTTGCCAGCATGCTTTAGGAGTTGGAATCTTTGGATTTCTCTATCTTTTGTCTGCCTGGTCTCACTCTCCTCCTCCATCTACCAAATCTCCCCATTCCCGTTCTCTTGGCTTTCCTGGTGAATGTTGCTACCTTATTGCTGTCTTGTTCATTTTCTGTAGAACTGGTCATCTCTCTAGTTATGGGGATGCCCTTCTGCTGGTGGCACCATTTCCTTGAGGAAACTGTGTTTGTCATTTATTTATAATAGATTTAATTTTAATTTTTAAATTAAATAAACTTCCAAACTTTTATCTTTTCCTTTCACCTCCTTTACATTGAAGAAAAAGAACGTTTATTACTATTCATTTATTTTTTAGCTTGAACTTTTTTAAATTAATTAATTTTTAGTTTTCAACATTCACTTCCATAAACTCTTGAGTTGTAAATTTTCTCTCTCTCCCTCCCTTCTACCCTCCCCAAGACGGCCTGTAGTCTGATATAGGCTCTCCCTATATTGGAAAGCCAATATTTCTATTAAACATATTTTCACATTAGTCATGTTACAAAGAAGAATCAGAATCAATAGGAGGAACCATGAGAAAGAAGAAACAGAACAAAATAGAAGAAAAAAAGAGCAAATAGTATGCTTTGATCTGCATTTAGACTCCATAGTTCTTTATCTGGATGTGGATAGCATTTTCCATCATGGGTCTTCTGGAGATATCTTAGACCCTTGCATTGCTGAGAAGAGCTAAGTTTATCAAAGTTAGCCATCACACAATGTGGCTGTTACTATGTACAATGTTTTTCTGGTTCTGCTCACTTTGCTCAGCATCAATTCACATAAGTCTTTCCAGGTTTTTGTGAAGTCTGCCTGCTCATCATTTCTTATAGTGCAATAGTATTCCCTTACATTCATACACCACAACTTGTTCAGTCATTCTCCAATTGATGGGTATCCCCTCAATCTCCAATTCTTTGCCACCACAGAAAGAGCTGCTACAAATATTTTTGTGCATATGGGTCCTTTTCCCATTTTTAAGATCTGTTTGGGATACAGCCCTAGAAGTGGTATTTCTGGGTCAAAGGGTATGCACATTTTTATAGCCTTTTGGGCATAGTTCCAAATTGGTCTCCAAAATGGTTGGATCAGTTCACAACTCCCACCAACAAGGCATTAGCATTCCAATTTTCCCACATTTCCAACATTTATCATTTTCCTGTTTTGTCGTGTTGGCCAATCTGATAGGTGTGATGTGATACCTCAGAGTCATTTTGATTTGCATTTCTCTAATCAATAGTGATTTAGAGCATTTTTTCATATGACTATAGATAGTTTTAATTTCTTCATCTGAAAACTGCCTCTTTCATATCCTTTGACCATTTGTCAATTGATGGATGACATTTATTCTTACAATTATTATTCATTAATTATAAAATCTCAATTTAAACACTAATAAAATAGTGAGTTACCTAATGGGTCTTTCTAGTAGGGCTGTGTGGTGTCCCATAGAGATAAGGGGCTGTAAGGGAGAGGATTGGATTAGGTGACCTCTGAGTAACCTTCCAGTATCCTCACTGCCCAAGCAGCCCTTTGTGGTCAGGGCTAATGCTGTAGACATACAGCAAAGGACTAGCTAGCTGCCTCAGTGGCCAGGATTTGAAGGGTACAACTAAGATTCCTTCATTTTCCACCAAAATGTTTCTCTCGACTCTACGTTGACTTCACAGTATCATGGGATCACAGAACGTTAGCGTTCCAAAGGCCCCCAGTAGCCAACCTTGGGCAATTCATACACAGAAGGGATCCCCACACCTGACTGGTGAGCATCCAGTCTCTGCCTACAATTCTACCTTGTAAGATGTGATGCTTTTAGGTGAAAGCTTAATCTTTGGGTGCTGGATTTGTGCTGGTTTTGGATTCCAGGGACCTGGGTTTAACTATGGATTCTGAAACTGACACTGAAGCATCAGAAATTGAGTGTCTAAAACTGTAGTTGATGAATGGGATAGGAACAAGGAGACATAGTCTACTATAGATGTTATAGACAGCCATGCCTAGCAAAGTCCCGCTCAGCTCAGCTTGCCAGGGTATCTAAGGAAGCCATAAGAGAGGGAGAGCAACTCATTCATCAACTGTGCTACACTAAGAAATGAATTTGGGGAGGGTGAATACTTTGTAGCAACTGTTTTAAGGTTGAAGCCACTCTCTTCAGGGCCCTAGGTGTTATAGGGATGAGTATGTCCTAAGAAATTGGGGTTGAGGAACATGTTTATAATTCTGATCTTGCTATATTTTCTCAATAAATCCATTTGTAAAAGTTAATTGATGTTAATTTATTAAATAATACTGTGGTAGTAATCACTGGAAAATATGACTAATATAAGGCAGATATTGTTACTAGAGATTGATATTGAGGAGAACACACTGAAATGGGCTCTCAAATGAACAGGGTCAGAGAAAGATACCTGGAATCCCTTAGAGGTACCCCTAGGACATAGTAGGGGACATGTAACCTTGCTCAGTAGAAACGGACTCATCACGGAGAGTGGGAGTTGGGATGAGGATCCCCACATTCTCACTCTGGGTCACATGATAACAAAGAACTGATTTATCTTAGAACTTTGATACATTTTCTTTAACTTTACCTCCATATCCAAATGAATTCACCCCTTGTCCCCTACCAAAAGAGCTATCCCTTAGATCAAAGAATGAAAAAAAGAAGTTTTGCAAAATTGACCAACAGGCCAAGTGAGTCTGACAGTATATGCCCCATACCATACCTAAAGACCTCCTTATCTGCAAGGAAAAGAAGATGCGTTTTCTCATTTCTTTGTTGCTAAGCTCAGTCATTAATGAACTATCTTACAGTATTGTTACTGTAGCTGAAACATAGCTTTGAGCTAGGACCCCTGGGTTAAGGAGATGTGATGAAAAGGGAGAAGGCCAACAGAGGTCCAAAAAACTTATGACAATACCCAGAAATGTAAGGAAGTGGAGTCAGAAGACCAGACCTGGGAGTTGGTTCTGGGTGCTGGAATTGGGAGGACCCCATTAAGGGGAAGAGGAACCCCTAGAAAGATGATGGCAGATCTTGAACATTACAACTTTTTTGAGATTTGAGGACTGTAACCAATGAAAGAGGGACTACCTGGTGCCAGAGAGAGGGATTTTCTAAAAACTGAGAATGGGGGACAGTATTCTATACGTCTGTGCTCTGGGTCAGCCAGTCAGCTAGGACCAGTGTAGAGTGAGAAAAGGTAAGTAGGGAGGGATCATGTATCTATCCTTTAGCCACCCCAACCTTGAATGTTCCAACGGAAAGAGTTAAATCCTCTTGAATTCTCCTACCATGCTCTGTCCCTTGAGACTTTCTGCTCCAAACAGAAGCCGTTCCCCCACCTGATTATTCTCTCTCCTTTTCACCTGGGCTTGCATCTTGGCTTTTCCCCAGGAACTCAGAGTCAGAGGCACCTGTGCCTTGGCAAATTTGTTCCTTCAAGGAAGGGTGGTTGTTGTGATTAAATGCTTTCTACACAGATACTCTTTGTGTCCCCTTGGGTGTGAATGAAAGGAACCTTACCCAGCCTCTTAGCCCTACCACCAACAGTCACTGCCTGGGCAGTCCCTGAAGGCATTAACAGTCTTGTGGGCCCATTAATAGGAAGGGAACCCCAAAGGAAGTTACAAAGGGGAAGAACAGATATTGAGTCAGCTGTTACCAGAAAAAAATATTTTATTGTTGGTTATGATAAATGAGGAAGAGAAGGACAGTTTGAATTCTGGGGGGCTGAGGTAAAATGATGTGATAGTCCTTGATTCTCTCCATCCCCTAAGGGCATCTGAACAGTTTAAATCAAGGCAGAGAGCAAGGAGGCTAAGGAGTGAGGAAAAAAAGGATGTAGAGTCAATCAATTGCCTCTTCTGCTCTTCTTAGGTTAGGGCACCAGATCAGCAGCAGCCCCCAGAGCTCTCACAGCATCCCCCAGACTGCTGGCTGTGCCCACTGCCACTGTCACAGCAGTCAGA
>NW_020951052.1:0-11263 GCF_900497805.2 Vombatus ursinus
TTCCATGAAAGGCCAGAGAACCAGGGATCTGGTCTCCCTCTCAGCCCCAGCCACCCCAGCCTCTGCAGCAGCTGTCCCACCTCATCTGCTATCACCATCAGAGGCTGGGGCCTCTTGACAAGTCACAAGACACAGAGGGTGAGAGATAGGGCCGTCCTTCCCTGGAGGCACAGGTGAAGGAAGTAACTGCTTGGGTGCTGAGAAGGTCCCTTTATCTGCTCCCCCCATACCCCCAATAAGAAAAAGGGTATTTTAAACGCCACCCTCCCAACCCAGGCGGCCCTCCAAGCTTGAGGCTTAAAAATGTATCTAAAACATTACATGCTGCGTTATTGAGGGGTACAAAGAGGCTTAATTTCGTGCATTTCACTTCATTTTTTCGTTCTTTTATTTTTGCTTTTTGGTGAGGCAATGGGGTTAAGTGACTTGCCCAGGGTCACACAGTAAGTGTCAAGTATCTGAGGCCGAATTTGAACTCAGGTCCTCCTGACTCCAAGGCCAGAGCTCTATCCACTGTGCCACCTAGCTGCTCCCCTCTTTTTTATTCTTACAGATATTCCATAGCCTCAGATGCCAAGAGCCCTACCAATTTTGACAATTCTAAGACCCAAATTTGCGTTCTGTGGCTAAATCGACTGGACTCTGTGGTCTCAAAGATCCACCCCATTCCCAACAATCTCTGGTTCTTGATTGTCAGCCTTATTTCTTTATATCAAATGGGCAGGTGAGTGTTTGCTCCATTCACAATCAATCCAGGGGCCTTGAGGTGGTCATCCTGGTCTTACAGGTCTTGGTTGTTTGTAGACTCAGCCAAAGGCATCTTGCCACAGAGGCCTGGATGGAGAAGTTGGGATGGGTCGCTATGGAATGGTCGGAAAAGGCTGGTGTCTTTCCTTTGGGCTGCAGATTTTCTTGGCTGGGGCACACAGCTGGCCACGAGGACAGGGGCCTCGGATGTTCCTCTTCCTCTCTCTTAGCTGCGGCTCAGAGCTCCCCAGGCGGTTGACCACAGTTGGCAGGATGGTAGAAGTCCAAGTTGTCCGAGGCAGAGTGCGGAGTGGTGTCCATCCTGCCATCAGAGAGCCAAAGAGAGGGAATAGATTAGAACCCGGGTCATTGCTTCCTCTGCCAGTCCTTGGTGTCTGAGTCCTTGAAGGCAGAAGACGTGGGGAAAAGCCCTGAGCTGTGACGGAGGGAGAGCCGAGGAAGGCTGGACACGGGAGGTGGCCCAGCAATGGGGAGAGGCAGATTCCATTGCATCCCATTGTCTCTATGGCCTCTGCAGGGCAATCTCCCCTCCCCTCCTCTCTTTCCCTTGAATGGGGGCGATGTGGTGGTAATATGGACTTGGTTTTTGGTTCATGAGGGATTCTGGTCTGGGAGGCAGGATCCTCAAAATGGAGGCTTACATTTCTGATTTAGGCCTCAAAGTCTCAGGGCTGAGGAGATCCCTCTCATTCCAACCTCAGTATTCTCCTGACAGCTATTTCCCTACCGGCCTGGGAACACAGGAGGAGGGCCAAAGGGGAGACCCAGGTCCAGGAGTCTCTGCGGGGACATTGGAGCATGGGTACCTTACCTGCCCTAGATAGGTGGGGTTCAGCTGAAATGGCCCCCCTGGGGGACACTTGATCTGTCAGAGGGAGAGGAAGGAGAAGGATTCTGAGGTGAGGGGAGGGTGAGTGTGCAATGCATTCCAGGAGTGGGGCACAGCCAGTGCGAAGAACTGGAGAGGTGAGGTGGGATATTGACAGTGGGGGCTGGAAAGGCAGGTTAGATGCCCTCAGAACTTCCTTCCAAACTCAGAGCCGCTGAACTGAGTTAACCATTGGTCTGACCTGGAGTAACTTTTCTTAAATTAAGTTATGTGGATGACAGTGATAAGCCACACCCAGTGTACTTGGCTGTTTGCCCTGGACATGTGCGTAAAGACTCATTTCAATCCAATGAACATTTATTGAGTGAGGGAGACAACATTACACAGTGGAAAACTGGATTCCAGTGCAAAGACTTAATATCCCGCGTGATCTCGGATGGTACACCCAAGCTCTCTGAGCTAGATGACCTCTTCAGTCTGGGAGCGTGGGCGCAGTGTCCGGAAGCAGGCTAGGTGATACGAGGGTGTGGGGCACAGAGATGAGCCTCCCTCAGAGGCCCTATAACCTTGGTAGGGAGTCAAGGCTTGGACACAGATAACTAGAATCCATTTGTAAGGAGGGAGCTGAAACCATTCTGTTTCAGTTTTGACACTTTGTTGAGACAAGAACACTTTCGACTGAATCCTGCAATCAGAACTGAGTGAACAGGGTCCATGTATTACCTGATGGGACCAAAGTCATTGTGTGAGAGACTGGGTCAGGCCCTAAGTGATTTCTAACAAAGGGAGAAGCTATGTCAGAACTGGTGGGAGTCATGGGGAGGGTCTAGATTCAAGAGATTGGAGCCAAGAAAGAAGTGAGTTGTAGCAGAAAAGGAAGAGATTGAGGAGACCCGTCGGCTTTATAGGCGTCTTGGGGACAAGGATGCCGGCTGAGGCTAGCCCAAGAAAAGGTCCGTTCTTCCCCGATTCACCCAACTGATGCCTCTCTAACCTTCTCTTCCTCTTGGAGCTGATATTCACCAGCCTATCTTTCTGCCCATCTAGGGAAGGGAGGGAAGAATAAAGGGACCCGCCCCCACTTTTTATATTTTAACCTGAAACAAATGGACCTTCTGTGACACATTACTCCTTTCTGAGGTCTGAATGAGACTGACTCACCTAGGAAGGAAGCATTGATCCCCTCTGGCTAGGGTTTCCAGCTGGCTCTGCAATGGGAGACTAAGCCTAGGAAGAAGAATCATATGACCGTGTCCCCTTTGGGGACTGGTGGGCCAAGCCTCCTATGCAAGCTTTCCTCAGGCGGGGGGGTGATGGGAATCCTGGGGAGAGATGGAGGAGTCCCCAAAGCAGGAGTTAACCAACTGTGCACCAGCCTGGGAGGTGGACTGCTGCTGTAGGGGGTATTTAGCCAGTTAGTGGGCATTTGTGTGCATTTGGATGCAAATGACTTAGCAGAGAATCTCTGTGTGATGAGATTGGATCCAGATGTGCTCCTAGCAGCACATCTGCTCGGCTTACAGTTCTGGGAGGGATCAGAGGGATGCAGATTTAGAACTGGAAGAGGTCATAGAGGTCGTTCTGTCTGACTCTCCCGTTGTACAGATGAGGAAACTGAGGCTCAGAAAGGTTATGTAATGTGTGTGTATGAGTGTGTGCACATGAATGTATGTATGTGCATATGTATGTGTATGTAGGAGAGCATGTATGCAAGTGGATGTGAGTGTATGACTACATGACTGTATGTATATGTGTGTGAATATGGTTGTGCGTGTGTGAATTTTATGAGTGTGTGAGAGTATGTTTGTGTAAGTGTGTATGTGTGAGAGCATGTATGCATGTGTATGTGTTCAAGTGCATGTGTGTGAGAGCTTGCGTGTGAGTGTGTATATGTGTGTGAATATGGTTGTGTGTGTGAGAGTATGTTTGTGTGTGTATGTGGGAGAGCACGTATGCATGAGAGCATGTATGCATGTGTATGTGTTCAAGTACGTGTGTGTGAGAGCATGCGTGTAAGTATATATATATGGGTGAGTGTATATGACTGTGTATGTGTATGTGTGTGAGTGTGAGTATGAGTGGGTGAATTTTGTGAGCATGTGTGTGTGTGTGTGTGTGTGTGTGTGTGTGTGTGTGTGTGTGTGGTCCCATCAGGAAGGAGGCAGGGCTGGTCTCCCCAGCCCTGGGAGATGCCGCTGCTGCTGCTGCTGCTGTTATTCTAAACCCTCCCTCAGTAACCAGGCCCTGAGCTAAGGGCACAAGAGCCTCTTGGACAAGCCAAGATCTCAAAGTCCCTGACGCAGCCTGGGCTGACATTCGGGCCAGTCAGCAGAAAGGCTTGTTTGTCAGGCACCTTCCTGAGACTGAGCTGAGCGGGTCTGGGGGGAGGGGAAGCCAGGCCCTCTGTGCCAGGGGTGGGGGGAGCCATGGGAGGCCTGCCAAGGGGGCCACAATGGAGCTGTGCTCCATTCCTGGAGGCCTTTCCCTCTGTCTTCCAGCTCTTGCCTTTCATCTCTTCTCCCTTGATCCCCCCATTTCTGGCCTTCAGACGGATCTGGTGGGGGGGAGGGGAGGAGGGCCATCCCTCAGGAGCCTCTGTCCCCTCCCGAGGGCCTGCCTGACCCTCCTGAGGAGGAGCCCCTGGGCTGGCCTCAGGGGCCAGAGCCAGAGAATCACTAGGATGGATGCAGACCATGTGGGACAGGGCAGGGAGGGGGAAGTCGCTTTTCTGAGACCCAAGTCTGGTCAATTTATGAACTTGGCAAAAGGGCCATCTGCCTGAGACCCAAGCTGCCAGGGACATTGGGTCAGAGGCCATAAGGCCATCAGCAATCAGCAAACATTTACTGAGAACCTGAGAGCCATTCCCTCAACTAAGCATGCTCTCCCCTCCCCTCCCCTCCATCCCTGCCCATCCCCTTTCCTCTGCCTATTGACGTCCCACCTAGATCACCTCAAGGGACCATCTCGGAGACCCCCAGGAGTCTTTCCAGATCTCCCCTCTGTACCACCCCCCAGCTCAGTACATGGGATTGTGGATTTAGCTGGGGGGTTCCTTAGGAAGGCATCCAGTCTAACCCTTTCATTCTATTTATGAGAAGGCTGAATGAGGGGGTGATGGGAGTCTTGGCCTTGCTTCCTTACTCAGCTCAAGGCTGTGAAAGCCAACTCAGCTCCCCTCCCCCCCTAGCTGGATGTGAACCCTCCTTCCTCCAAGCTGCAGAGGGCTCTGGGAGTGCCTTTCCTGGGGCCTTAACGCATTCTGTCCTCTCTTTTCATTATCCACACAGGGGTCTTATATCTGCCATTGTGGTGGGAAGCAGGGTACAAAGGACAGGGAGTGAAACTCTGGGTGCCGAACTTGGAGACGATGGACCTTGGGCAAATTACCTATCATCTCTTGGCTCCAGCATCTCATTTTAAAAAATAATTAATGCCTCATTTTTATTGGGAAAAAATTATCTGCAGTTTTTTCATATGCATATGGATATAGCACTGGAAATAGGCTCTGAACTTGCTAGCCCCACCCCCCACTTTATCAGTATTGGTGTGTTGGCTTCCAGAGGGAGGATACAGCTTCTTTCTCGGGGCTCTAGGGGTACCCTAAAAGGCTTTGGGAGGTTCTCTCTCTCTGTGTCCCTTTGTCTCTCTCCATCTCTCTGTCTCTGCCTGTCTCTCTGTCCCTGTCCCTCTCTGTCTTTGTCTCTGTCTTTGTCTCTATCTCCCTGTCTCTGTCTGTCTGTCTCTTTCTGTCTATCTCTCTGATCCTGCCTTTTTCTGTCTGTCTTGTGTTTTCTCTCATTAGCCCCCTTCTGATGTATTCCCAGTATTTAATCAATGACTAGGTTTTATTATAATTTTTAAATATTAACATCAATTAGCTTCTTAAAAAGGGATATTTCCTGAGAAGATATAGGAAGAAGTAAAGAGTAAAAACACCTCCCTGAAAAAGGGGCGCACTGTCCTCTACCCCTTTGGCCTCTGGGGAAGGTTGTTGTTACTGTTTAGTTGTGACCTCATCTGGGGTTTGCTTGACAAAGATACTGGAGCGGTTTGCCATTTCCTTCTCCAGCTCATTTGATAGATGAGGAAACTGAGACAAACAGGGTTGAAGTGACTTGCCCAGGGTCACTCGACTAGCGAGCTTCTAAAACTGGATTTGAACTCAGATCTTCATGACTCCAGGCCCAGTGCTCTACCAGCTGCCCCTGGGGAGGGTAGCCATGAATATAAAGTAGCAGCTACCAAGCTTTTCTCCCACCAAGCTCACTTGGTGATAGCCAATGGGTGAGTTCCCCCATCACTTGTAGAACACGTGTGGGGTGCTGGGTGAATCCCCTGCTGGGATGGGTCAGATAGGATGCTTCTCACGGCTGCCCCGGGTGGGGATGGGGGTGAGAGACCAGGCTGGGCTGCTGTGGTTATCACAGACTTGGCTACAGGCTCCCATCCCTGGGTCTCTGGTAGCTCCTCTGTCCTTTCAAAGCTCATGAGGTCATTCTGTCTCTGATACTCATTCGCCGAACATTAGGGAAGAATGTGTACAGCATGGACAGGAGAAACAAAAATACTGGGTCTTGGAGGCTTCATGGCAACCAGGGGGGCAGGGGTTCTCCCACCTGTAGGTTCATGGTACTTTTTCCTCCTCAGTAGCCAAGAGAAAGACAGGCAGAGAGAGAATGAGACAGAGAGAGAGAAAGAGACAGAGACAGAGAGACAGACAGAGACAGACAGAGACAGACAGAGACAGAGATGGGGGAGGGTGAAAGGGAGGGGGAGGAAGGACGGGGATAGAAAGACAAAGACGAAGAGACAGAGAGAGACACAGGGATGGGGAGGGAGACAGAGGAGGATAGAGACAGAGATAGACAGAGAGACAGAGGGAGAGAGTGAGTGAGAGAGAGAGGGAGGGAAGGAGGGAGAGAGAGAGAGAATCAGAGAGAGAGAGAGAGAGAGAGAGAGAAACAGGGGGAGGTAGACAACGAGGAGGAGGAAGAGGGGGAAGAGACAGAGCAGGGCCTCACTTTTAAAATGCCTGGGTCATTCAGATGACTTCTCCGGTCCCTTCTAACTCTGAATCTATGATGCAATACCTTACATATTCCTGTGTACCATCTGTAAAGGCTGGCACAGAGCAGGTGCCCAGTTCACATTTGTGGAAGTGCGTCAGAGAGCAGATGAAAACCCAACGGTCAACAATGACTGAGGCTTGAGGCTCATGGGAAGCTGGACAGGGCAGTGCCGCGAGCTCTGGGGGGCAGTCACTGGACACAGTCTCCAGGGATGTTGCCGAGGGGGGCTTCCCACCAGGGCAGATCCCAGGAAGTCACAGGGCCGTGGAAGTCGAGGCTTGACCCTGGCTCTCCTACCTGCTCCCCTGAGTGACCATGGGCAGGTCACTTTCCCTCCCTGGTCTCAGGCTCTTCCTCTGTGAAATGAACAGGCTGTTTTAGGAGGTCTCAAGGTCCCTTCAAGCTTTAAAGCCCCTAATAATGTGACCCAAGTTCCTTAGGGAAAGGAGAGGAAATTGTCATCTGCTGTCGGGCCAGCCCAATATCCTAGGAGAAGAAAGAGGAGACCCTGTGTTCTTCCACCCGCTTTCCCAGGTTCAGGGATGAACCATTTATCCTTTAAAACAAGGTTCCCTCCCACCCATCCTCATGACCAAACCCATTTTTGTTCACTGTATCCTTGATCTAGACCTGGTGGGAATCTCAGAGGCCCCTGGCCCAATCTACCCATTTTACTGAAGAGACGGAGGACCAGGAAGGGTAAATGATTTGCCCAAGGCCGTGCAGGGTCTGAGCCACGAAGATGGCGTTCTCTCTTCAGCGTCAGGGCTCTTTCCACAGCACCACCCTGTTTCTTGTTTGCCCCTGTTCTTTAGGAGAAGCTCCCCCCCCCCCCCCCTCTCCCCCCCCCCCCCCCCCCCGTTCCATGAAAGGCCAGAGAACCAGGGATCTGGTCTCCCTCTCAGCCCCAGCCACCCCAGCCTCTGCAGCAGCTGTCCCACCTCATCTGCTATCACCATCAGAGGCTGGGGCCTCTTGACAAGTCACAAGACACAGAGGGTGAGAGATAGGGCCGTCCTTCCCTGGAGGCACAGGTGAAGGAAGTAACTGCTTGGGTGCTGAGAAGGTCCCTTTATCTGCTCCCCCCATACCCCCAATAAGAAAAAGGGTATTTTAAACGCCACCCTCCCAACCCAGGCGGCCCTCCAAGCTTGAGGCTTAAAAATGTATCTAAAACATTACATGCTGCGTTATTGAGGGGTACAAAGAGGCTTAATTTCGTGCATTTCACTTCATTTTTTCGTTCTTTTATTTTTGCTTTTTGGTGAGGCAATGGGGTTAAGTGACTTGCCCAGGGTCACACAGTAAGTGTCAAGTATCTGAGGCCGAATTTGAACTCAGGTCCTCCTGACTCCAAGGCCAGAGCTCTATCCACTGTGCCACCTAGCTGCTCCCCTCTTTTTTATTCTTACAGATATTCCATAGCCTCAGATGCCAAGAGCCCTACCAATTTTGACAATTCTAAGACCCAAATTTGCGTTCTGTGGCTAAATCGACTGGACTCTGTGGTCTCAAAGATCCACCCCATTCCCAACAATCTCTGGTTCTTGATTGTCAGCCTTATTTCTTTATATCAAATGGGCAGGTGAGTGTTTGCTCCATTCACAATCAATCCAGGGGCCTTGAGGTGGTCATCCTGGTCTTACAGGTCTTGGTTGTTTGTAGACTCAGCCAAAGGCATCTTGCCACAGAGGCCTGGATGGAGAAGTTGGGATGGGTCGCTATGGAATGGTCGGAAAAGGCTGGTGTCTTTCCTTTGGGCTGCAGATTTTCTTGGCTGGGGCACACAGCTGGCCACGAGGACAGGGGCCTCGGATGTTCCTCTTCCTCTCTCTTAGCTGCGGCTCAGAGCTCCCCAGGCGGTTGACCACAGTTGGCAGGATGGTAGAAGTCCAAGTTGTCCGAGGCAGAGTGCGGAGTGGTGTCCATCCTGCCATCAGAGAGCCAAAGAGAGGGAATAGATTAGAACCCGGGTCATTGCTTCCTCTGCCAGTCCTTGGTGTCTGAGTCCTTGAAGGCAGAAGACGTGGGGAAAAGCCCTGAGCTGTGACGGAGGGAGAGCCGAGGAAGGCTGGACACGGGAGGTGGCCCAGCAATGGGGAGAGGCAGATTCCATTGCATCCCATTGTCTCTATGGCCTCTGCAGGGCAATCTCCCCTCCCCTCCTCTCTTTCCCTTGAATGGGGGCGATGTGGTGGTAATATGGACTTGGTTTTTGGTTCATGAGGGATTCTGGTCTGGGAGGCAGGATCCTCAAAATGGAGGCTTACATTTCTGATTTAGGCCTCAAAGTCTCAGGGCTGAGGAGATCCCTCTCATTCCAACCTCAGTATTCTCCTGACAGCTATTTCCCTACCGGCCTGGGAACACAGGAGGAGGGCCAAAGGGGAGACCCAGGTCCAGGAGTCTCTGCGGGGACATTGGAGCATGGGTACCTTACCTGCCCTAGATAGGTGGGGTTCAGCTGAAATGGCCCCCCTGGGGGACACTTGATCTGTCAGAGGGAGAGGAAGGAGAAGGATTCTGAGGTGAGGGGAGGGTGAGTGTGCAATGCATTCCAGGAGTGGGGCACAGCCAGTGCGAAGAACTGGAGAGGTGAGGTGGGATATTGACAGTGGGGGCTGGAAAGGCAGGTTAGATGCCCTCAGAACTTCCTTCCAAACTCAGAGCCGCTGAACTGAGTTAACCATTGGTCTGACCTGGAGTAACTTTTCTTAAATTAAGTTATGTGGATGACAGTGATAAGCCACACCCAGTGTACTTGGCTGTTTGCCCTGGACATGTGCGTAAAGACTCATTTCAATCCAATGAACATTTATTGAGTGAGGGAGACAACATTACACAGTGGAAAACTGGATTCCAGTGCAAAGACTTAATATCCCGCGTGATCTCGGATGGTACACCCAAGCTCTCTGAGCTAGATGACCTCTTCAGTCTGGGAGCGTGGGCGCAGTGTCCGGAAGCAGGCTAGGTGATACGAGGGTGTGGGGCACAGAGATGAGCCTCCCTCAGAGGCCCTATAACCTTGGTAGGGAGTCAAGGCTTGGACACAGATAACTAGAATCCATTTGTAAGGAGGGAGCTGAAACCATTCTGTTTCAGTTTTGACACTTTGTTGAGACAAGAACACTTTCGACTGAATCCTGCAATCAGAACTGAGTGAACAGGGTCCATGTATTACCTGATGGGACCAAAGTCATTGTGTGAGAGACTGGGTCAGGCCCTAAGTGATTTCTAACAAAGGGAGAAGCTATGTCAGAACTGGTGGGAGTCATGGGGAGGGTCTAGATTCAAGAGATTGGAGCCAAGAAAGAAGTGAGTTGTAGCAGAAAAGGAAGAGATTGAGGAGACCCGTCGGCTTTATAGGCGTCTTGGGGACAAGGATGCCGGCTGAGGCTAGCCCAAGAAAAGGTCCGTTCTTCCCCGATTCACCCAACTGATGCCTCTCTAACCTTCTCTTCCTCTTGGAGCTGATATTCACCAGCCTATCTTTCTGCCCATCTAGGGAAGGGAGGGAAGAATAAAGGGACCCGCCCCCACTTTTTATATTTTAACCTGAAACAAATGGACCTTCTGTGACACATTACTCCTTTCTGAGGTCTGAATGAGACTGACTCACCTAGGAAGGAAGCATTGATCCCCTCTGGCTAGGGTTTCCAGCTGGCTCTGCAATGGGAGACTAAGCCTAGGAAGAAGAATCATATGACCGTGTCCCCTTTGGGGACTGGTGGGCCAAGCCTCCTATGCAAGCTTTCCTCAGGCGGGGGGGTGATGGGAATCCTGGGGAGAGATGGAGGAGTCCCCAAAGCAGGAGTTAACCAACTGTGCACCAGCCTGGGAGGTGGACTGCTGCTGTAGGGGGTATTTAGCCAGTTAGTGGGCATTTGTGTGCATTTGGATGCAAATGACTTAGCAGAGAATCTCTGTGTGATGAGATTGGATCCAGATGTGCTCCTAGCAGCACATCTGCTCGGCTTACAGTTCTGGGAGGGATCAGAGGGATGCAGATTTAGAACTGGAAGAGGTCATAGAGGTCGTTCTGTCTGACTCTCCCGTTGTACAGATGAGGAAACTGAGGCTCAGAAAGGTTATGTAATGTGTGTGTATGAGTGTGTGCACATGAATGTATGTATGTGCATATGTATGTGTATGTAGGAGAGCATGTATGCAAGTGGATGTGAGTGTATGACTACATGACTGTATGTATATGTGTGTGAATATGGTTGTGCGTGTGTGAATTTTATGAGTGTGTGAGAGTATGTTTGTGTAAGTGTGTATGTGTGAGAGCATGTATGCATGTGTATGTGTTCAAGTGCATGTGTGTGAGAGCTTGCGTGTGAGTGTGTATATGTGTGTGAATATGGTTGTGTGTGTGAGAGTATGTTTGTGTGTGTATGTGGGAGAGCACGTATGCATGAGAGCATGTATGCATGTGTATGTGTTCAAGTACGTGTGTGTGAGAGCATGCGTGTAAGTATATATATATGGGTGAGTGTATATGACTGTGTATGTGTATGTGTGTGAGTGTGAGTATGAGTGGGTGAATTTTGTGAGCATGTGTGTGTGTGTGTGTGTGTGTGTGTGTGTGTGTGTG
>NW_020951053.1:0-1994 GCF_900497805.2 Vombatus ursinus
ACATGCAGGTCAACAGACAAATCTGGAGCTGGTACAAAATAGATTCCCCTGGCCAAGATAGCAGTAGATATTTGTAAGGCGTATTCCCTCCTACACAAGAACTTTCACGATCCCCCTTCCTCCCCCAGTTGTTAGTGCTATCTCTTTTGTGAATTTACTTTGTATTTACTAATCTTAGGACATATTGTATCTCTCTCCCCTACTCCCCCCCACCAGTAGCATATAAGCTCCTTGAGGGCAGAGAATGTTTTGGGTTCTTTCCTCTGTGCCCCCAGTGTCTAGCCCAGTGTCCGGCTATATAGCAGATGCTTAACAAGCATTTGTTTAATTGAATTGAATTTATCATGTCACTTTACATGGAAATGGAAGAAAATGAAACATCAGATCAATAAGAAGTTAAAATAAATGAGTATTTCACAGGTCACCATTAATGAATCTCGTCAGGGTTCTTAGTTATTATTTCCCATTACTGCTGAATAAATTCCTTCTTACCAAACCCTCTCTAGCAAGTCCACTACTCCATTGCAAATAATCTCATTAGAGTCATACATTTTATACGATAAAATGTAAGAAAGCCCTAAGAGTGCACTTTGATACAGGCTGACATGTTACAAATCATGGCAAGCTGAATTTCTTGGTTGTATCTTAATTTCTTTTGCTGTCTCTTTTAATGGCATAACCTACCCTGCTCAGTCGGAGCATTTGAACTCCATAATGCGTCAAAAAGCAAGCTGACCAGAAATTATAGATGATTTTCCAAATGAGAATAGCATGTCAGAAGACTATATATATCAAATGGGAGAAAACACTTACCTTAAAAGCAAATCTCTCCTTAGATAGATTTATTGTAGTTGCAATTTACAGCTGTCTTTTTTTTTTTTTTTTGGTTGTCAGATTGGAGTTTCTCCGGTGTACCAGCCTTGCTGTGAAGGGAGAAAGCTCAGCTGAAGCTTCTCCCTAAACTTGCTTGTCTGCAGTGGTGCAGCTGACTGGAAGATGAAGTCCGAAACACGCCCTCTAAACCAACTTTTCTTTACAGATAAAACACTGCTAATGGAACCTGGAATGGTTTGAATGTTTAAGACTTTTTTCCCCCTTCAGATTCCTACAAGGCAGATGTTCTCATCTTAATTTCCATTTACCTCAGTTTCCTCAGCTGTAAAATAGGGATAAAAACAGCACCCACCTCCCAGGGTTGTTGTGAGGATAAAATAAGAGAATATTTGTAAAGTGTTTAGCACAGTGCCCGACATATGCAAGGCATTATAGAAATGCTAGTTATCATCATCATCATCATCATTATCATCAATGTAATGTGTTCCTGGGTTATATTCTTTCCTATACATTTTGACAAAAACAAATATTGCACAAGTGGGGCAAAAGATCAGGAAATATGATAGATATTAATGATCATACAATCTCTGTCCCTTGTCATTATTATAATGAATATTCTAACATCCCCCATGCCTGGAATGCTCTTCCTCTTTCCATTTGATCTTTTAGAATCCTTCCCTTCAAACCTCAGCTTAAATGCTACTTCCTAGAGGTGTCTTTCATAATTTTCCTAGTTGCTAGTCTCCCCCTCCCCCACTTATTTGTACATATTTTACATTTGCATTTATGTTGCGTATATTTTATATTTTACATATTGCATATATTTCATATTTATTTATCTGTGACATGTTATTTCCTCCAAGTGAAATATAAGTTCCTTTGGGTCAAGGACCATTTCATTTTTTCCCTTTGTATCACCAGTGCCCAACCCAGTATGGAGCACAAGAATATGTTCTTAACAAATGCTTGTTAAATTGAATAATTAAAATCAGAAGGTAGGTTTGGTCAGGTGATGGAATTTTTGCACATATATATTGTCTTGTTGGTTTAGTAAAAGCACATATATCAGTAGGGGCTCATAAGCTATGGTTTTGAGTGGATGGTGACTCACAAAGTGAAGGTCTCATATGCCTTACAAATATCTACTGCTATCTTGGCCA
>NW_020951054.1:0-1994 GCF_900497805.2 Vombatus ursinus
TGGCCAAGATAGCAGTAGATATTTGTAAGGCATATGAGACCTTCACTTTGTGAGTCACCATCCACTCAAAACCATAGCTTATGAGCCCCTACTGATATATGTGCTTTTACTAAACCAACAAGACAATATATATGTGCAAAAATTCCATCACCTGACCAAACCTACCTTCTGATTTTAATTATTCAATTTAACAAGCATTTGTTAAGAACATATTCTTGTGCTCCATACTGGGTTGGGCACTGGTGATACAAAGGGAAAAAATGAAATGGTCCTTGACCCAAAGGAACTTATATTTCACTTGGAGGAAATAACATGTCACAGATAAATAAATATGAAATATATGCAATATGTAAAATATAAAATATACGCAACATAAATGCAAATGTAAAATATGTACAAATAAGTGGGGGAGGGGGAGACTAGCAACTAGGAAAATTATGAAAGACACCTCTAGGAAGTAGCATTTAAGCTGAGGTTTGAAGGGAAGGATTCTAAAAGATCAAATGGAAAGAGGAAGAGCATTCCAGGCATGGGGGATGTTAGAATATTCATTATAATAATGACAAGGGACAGAGATTGTATGATCATTAATATCTATCATATTTCCTGATCTTTTGCCCCACTTGTGCAATATTTGTTTTTGTCAAAATGTATAGGAAAGAATATAACCCAGGAACACATTACATTGATGATAATGATGATGATGATGATGATAACTAGCATTTCTATAATGCCTTGCATATGTCGGGCACTGTGCTAAACACTTTACAAATATTCTCTTATTTTATCCTCACAACAACCCTGGGAGGTGGGTGCTGTTTTTATCCCTATTTTACAGCTGAGGAAACTGAGGTAAATGGAAATTAAGATGAGAACATCTGCCTTGTAGGAATCTGAAGGGGGAAAAAAGTCTTAAACATTCAAACCATTCCAGGTTCCATTAGCAGTGTTTTATCTGTAAAGAAAAGTTGGTTTAGAGGGCGTGTTTCGGACTTCATCTTCCAGTCAGCTGCACCACTGCAGACAAGCAAGTTTAGGGAGAAGCTTCAGCTGAGCTTTCTCCCTTCACAGCAAGGCTGGTACACCGGAGAAACTCCAATCTGACAACCAAAAAAAAAAAAAAAAGACAGCTGTAAATTGCAACTACAATAAATCTATCTAAGGAGAGATTTGCTTTTAAGGTAAGTGTTTTCTCCCATTTGATATATATAGTCTTCTGACATGCTATTCTCATTTGGAAAATCATCTATAATTTCTGGTCAGCTTGCTTTTTGACGCATTATGGAGTTCAAATGCTCCGACTGAGCAGGGTAGGTTATGCCATTAAAAGAGACAGCAAAAGAAATTAAGATACAACCAAGAAATTCAGCTTGCCATGATTTGTAACATGTCAGCCTGTATCAAAGTGCACTCTTAGGGCTTTCTTACATTTTATCGTATAAAATGTATGACTCTAATGAGATTATTTGCAATGGAGTAGTGGACTTGCTAGAGAGGGTTTGGTAAGAAGGAATTTATTCAGCAGTAATGGGAAATAATAACTAAGAACCCTGACGAGATTCATTAATGGTGACCTGTGAAATACTCATTTATTTTAACTTCTTATTGATCTGATGTTTCATTTTCTTCCATTTCCATGTAAAGTGACATGATAAATTCAATTCAATTAAACAAATGCTTGTTAAGCATCTGCTATATAGCCGGACACTGGGCTAGACACTGGGGGCACAGAGGAAAGAACCCAAAACATTCTCTGCCCTCAAGGAGCTTATATGCTACTGGTGGGGGGGAGTAGGGGAGAGAGATACAATATGTCCTAAGATTAGTAAATACAAAGTAAATTCACAAAAGAGATAGCACTAACAACTGGGGGAGGAAGGGGGATCGTGAAAGTTCTTGTGTAGGAGGGAATACGCCTTACAAATATCTACTGCTATCTTGGCCAGGGGAATCTATTTTGTACCAGCTCCAGATTTGTCTGTTGACCTGCATGT
>NW_020951055.1:0-2029 GCF_900497805.2 Vombatus ursinus
AGGTTGAAGCACACTTTTTAAAGACTTTTAAAATTAAAAAATTAAAATTTTTTCTTTCTTTTTTTTGGTCTGTGTTTTCTTTTACAACAAGGCTAACATAGAAATGTTTCACATGTATAGTCTATATCAAATTGCTTGCCTTCTCAAGGACAGGGAGGAGGAGTGAGGGAGGCACAGACTTTGAAAATCAAAATTGAAAAAAAAACCCAAATGTTAAAATGTTTGTACATGTAATTGATAAAAATAAAATAAAAGGAGAGAAAAGAAAATGTACGGGGATTTTGGGGTGTGGAGTCGGGGGGAGGATGGAATCCATCTTGGATGATTCTTGATTCTCATGTAGGTGGTGGGAACACTACTACAGCACATGTATATTACAGCAGAGTAGAATGGTGTTGGAGGTTTGAAGAAACAATAGAACATTTAGAATAGAACGTTGCTGTGGGGAGTATAAGAGAGAACCAACCAGGACAAAACTACAAGATTGCTGTGTGAACTGTAGGGGCTCAGTTGAGAATAGAATCAGACTGATTAGTGTTTCTCTCAAATCACACTTGGGTTTTTTGGGAAATGATTGTTTTTCTGCATTCACAAATTTCTGTTAATAATGTCATCGTTCTCTCAATTCCCAGGACTCACACAAGTTTGCAGTTACCTCTGATTTCTCCTCCTTTACTCTCTATACCTCATTAATCATCAAGCCCAGCTTGTCACACACCCTTTAGAGACTCCTTAGTCATTAATTGTCTGGAGAGAAGCATGGGCATGGTCTAATTTAAATTTGAGTCATTATCAAAGATGTCAGTCTAGAGAAAAGTGGGAGTGATGAGGAGGAAGTTCCTTGGCATAATAGAAAATCCAGGGATTTGAATGATGGTCTAAAATGGGAGTTTTACATCTAGAGTCTATGAACCAATTGGTCCAAGGATAGTTTTCAGGGGTGGGGGGGTGGGGGGGAGAGTTGTGAACTTGGAGAGGAAAAAATGTCACATATTTGTTTTTAGTAACTTCTAACTGAAATTGATCATTAACTTCAATTATGAATGTAGAGAATAAGCATGATTTTGAGAAAGTCTATAGGTTTTTCCAGATTGCCAAAGAAGTCCATGACGTAAAAGAAGATTAAGAATCCCTGGTCTTTTAAGCATGAAGTCAAGGAAGAAAAAGAGTATCTGAAAGAGCTTATAGTGGTCATGGTAGGGTGTGGCCTGGCACTGCCCATCTGAATGAAATTTCCATTCATATATTCTCTCTCTGTGGAAGCTGCTAGTCCTTAAAAACTGGCAACAAAGCTTAATTGGTATGATTCATCTTCAACAGTAGCGCTTGAATTTTCATTGTTATTTTATTTGTTTGTTTCCTCTATGTGTATTTCATCTATCTACAAGACTTTGGCCAAATACTTCACTTCTCTGGGTCTCGATTTTCTCCTCTGTAAAATGAGGAGTTTGAATTAGATGAGCTTTAAGGTCCCTTTCTGCCCTGAATCTATGATCCTAAAGTCTTCAATGAGATGGAAACATCCTTGGTGTTAAAGAATTGTACCTCCTTTTTTTTCTATAATAGACTTCTATTACAGCACCAAGTACCCTCCAATGTCATAATACAATGTCTCATCCTGGCATGGTGGTGACCCTCTTTTCTGAGAGAAATGATTATTAATAATCAATGATGTAGGGATATCCAGATTTCCCCTTTTTCTAAAGTTCTCATTTTAAAAAAACATATCTGAAGGTTGAACGATCTCCTCTATCAGACTCCACCCGACCTTACAAGGAATCTCTAATCTAGGGTGAACTCCACTCAATCAAGCTTGGGTGAAGGTAGATCTTTTGCGTAGAGTGCCCAAGGTTTGGGGGTGGTCTGGGTATAAGGATAGTCTCTCTGTCTTGGAGTGACATGATGTTGCCTTCAGCCACTCATTATAATATTCATTCTCTCACGAATTGTTAATCAATCAAAGTTGATCACCACCCTCAGGAACACCCATCTTCCAAGGGCATATTAGCCATGAGTCCATTGCCATAAT
>NW_020951056.1:0-1190 GCF_900497805.2 Vombatus ursinus
ATGTGTGTGTGTGTGTGTGTGTGTGTGTGTGTGTGTGTGTGTGTGTGAGTAGGCTGATAGGTAGGTGAGGAGATCCATGAGCTGTAGGAGACCCTGTTATGTAGTATGTACTAAGGTTGTTTTCTTGGGGACAGGTGAAAAAGAATACTGCCAGGTATTAAAAAAAATCTGGTAAATTGAAAGTTTATCCTCCTTGCTATAATTGAGACCCCTCTTATCTTTCCTCTCTCCTAATATTTCTACATGAGCAGAAAGGCAGAGGTTTCCAGATGAAAATAACCATTGTTTGTAAAGGATAGGAAACTAGCTCTATTTTTCACCTTCTCAAACAAGAAAAAAACAAAAACAAAAACAAACAAACATAAAACGAACAATGCAGGACCAATCAATAGACAGGCAGCTACCCTGCACTAAGCTTGGCACTCCTAGCACTGTAGTCTGTTTAGGCCATTATCAAGGGTTGGATATTTGTATCATGGGAGATCAAATACCAGACAACACAATTTTTATTGTATGTCCTATACAATATTAAAGGGAAACAAACCTTTGTTAAATTAAATTCAGCCATTCAACAAATAAATTGAGTTAAACTCTGAGAATGGATAGACCCAGACAACTGTAGTTTCCTGCAGCAGCAAAATCAGTGATGAGTAAAGCAGGATGGATGCTGACTGGGAGTGGAGGAGGAGAGAGAAGGACAAGGGGAAATCAAGAGGTAATTGAGGACATAAGTTGGCAATATACACTCCCAACCTTCTAAGTTGTGGCTATGGAAATAAAGAGGACCTTGTACATGCAAGACTTTTTACAAAGAGACAGAAGGCTTAATTTGAATCCTTGTTAATCTCATTCTTTTAGGGTGAGTTTCCACAGGCCATTCCCTTTTCTTAGCCCATTCCCTTTTCTATAAAATAATGCGGCCACACGAACAAGGCTCTTCTCAGTTCTAACATTAGATATGAAGTATTTCCTGTATGCCTTTCTTCCATGCATGCTTCTAGATTTGATTTTTTCCCTCATATTTAACAAATATATTTTAATCTCCTACACCTAAGACACTAGCTAGTACAGAGTAATAGATAGAACATTATATTTTGAGTCAGGAAGACATGGGTTTAAACCATGCTTCAGACACTATTTGCTTGACTCCAGTAATATCACTTAATCTCTGTCTCAGTTTTCTCATCTGT
>NW_020951057.1:0-1185 GCF_900497805.2 Vombatus ursinus
TGTGTGTGTGTGTGTGTGTGTGTGTGTGTGTGTGTGTGTGTGTGTGTAGGCTGATAGGTAGGTGAGGAGATCCATGAGCTGTAGGAGACCCTGTTATGTAGTATGTACTAAGGTTGTTTTCTTGGGTACAGGTGAAAAAGAATACTGCCAGGTATTAAAAAAAATCTGGTAAATTGAAAGTTTATCCTCCTTGCTATAATTGAGACCCCTCTTATCTTTCCTCTCTCCTAATATTTCTACATGAGCAGAAAGGCAGAGGTTTCCAGATGAAAATAACCATTGTTTGTAAAGGATAGGAAACTAGCTGTATTTTTCACCTTCTCAAACAAGAAAAAAAAAAACAAAAACAAACAAACATAAAACGAACAATGCAGGACCAATCAATAGACAGGCAGCTACCCTGCACTAAGCTTGGCACTCCTAGCACTGTAGTCTGTTTAGGCCATTATCAAGGGTTGGATATTTGTATTATGGGAGATCAAATACCAGACAACACAATTTTTATTGTATGTCCTATACAATATTAAAGGGAAACAAACCTTTGTTAAATTAAATTCAGCCATTCAACAAATAAATTGAGTTAAACTCTGAGAATGGATAGACCCAGACAACTGTAGTTTCCTGCAGCAGCAAAATCAGTGATGAGTAAAGCAGGATGGATGCTGACTGGGAGTGGAGGAGGAGAGAGAAGGACAAGGGGAAATCAAAAGGTAATTGAGGACATAAGTTGGCAATATACACTCCCAACCTTCTAAGTTGTGGCTATGGAAATAAAGAGGACTTTGTACATGCAAGACTTTTTACAAAGAGACAGAAGGCTTAATTTGAATCCTTGTTAATCTCATTCTTTTAGGGTGAGTTTCCACAGGCCATTCCCTTTTCTTAGCCCATTCCCTTATCTATAAAATAATGCAGCCACACGAACAAGGCTCTTCTCAGTTCTAACATTAGATATGAAGTCTTTCCTGTATGCCTTTCTTCCATGCATGCTTCTAGATTTGATTTTTTCCCTCATATTTAACAAATATATTTTAATCTCCCACACCTAAGACACTAGCTAGTACAGAGTAATAGATAGAACATTATATTTTGAGTCAGGAAGACATGGGTTTAAACCATGTTTCAGACACTATTTGCGTGACTCCAGTAATATCACTTAATCTCTGTCTCAGTTTTCTCATCTGT
>NW_020951058.1:0-1451 GCF_900497805.2 Vombatus ursinus
AATTAGGAGTACATTCATAAGGCAGTTCCCATCAGAGCCAACATATGGCCCATGAATGTAGCCTTGGTTTTTTGCCTTGATGTATGTTTTGTTTTACGTGGAGGAGATTAGAGATTGTGGACTCCTTGAGGTTAAGGGGCAAAAGCCATGCTGAGTTTTAAAACCAATGCAGCATTGATGCCTAAACAGCTTTTGGGAAACAGTGTATCAAGAGTTGATACTTATCAACTCCAGAGCTGATGACTCATCCAGCACTGAAGCTACCTACATTTGGCTTTAACATGGGGGGATAAGTGTTATGTGGAAACTGTGTTAAAGCCTGAGCCCACTCTCACTAGGGATTGCTATGGTACAGATATTGAGTGAAAATACACCTTTGTTGTTATATTCAGAGTTAAAATCCCTTTGTAAAAGCTAATTGATGTTAATTGGTTAAATGGAAGGGAGCACTAGCCTTTGGTATCTAACAGTAGGGAAAATACATTAGAATGGGCCCTCAAGCTGATATCATTAAAGAAATATACTCCAACACCTCAGGAGTAGCCAATCAGTCAACTAACATTTAAAGTGCCTACTCTACCAGGCACTATGCTGAGTTCTAGGAATAAAAAAGAAAGGAAAAAAGACAGTCGATGCTCTCAAGGAGTTTGCAGTTTACTAGGAGAGACAAAATGCAGACAACTATATACCCCTAGAACCTAGAGAGATCTCAGGAAGAGTGAGGCTAGAGTACTTATTTTTCTCTTTCCTTTTTATTATTTGTTGTAAGAGAAGTCTCTCTGTGTATGATATATTGGAAAGTAAAATTGAAGCAAAATCAAGAGATAAATAAACCAACAGAAATCAGATGGCTAAGCAGTGATCATTAATTAGGTGGAGGCTGCACCCTTTTCAGCTCAAAGGCACCACACATCTTCATAGATGATTTACATACATATTCATGGGCCATCTATTGGCTGTGATAGGAACTGCTTTATGAACGCACCCCTAATTTCAGCAACACAGACAGACACTGAGACTTCTCTTCACCACACGGCAGTCCAGAGACAATTACAGAATTTCTATACATGCTTCAAAATCTACATGATGATTGAATGAGCTAAGCACTCTGTGGAGGCTTATAAGGAATGGATATGTTGACTAATTAATTCTCTATTTAAAAAAAAAGAACGAGGAAAAAACCAAGCAATAGCAAAATTAACCAACATATCAACCATACATACATACATGCGTAATTTACATACGAGGAAGAATCCTCAAGGACACTTTGACTACATCGATTTATTTGTATTGTCAATTTCTCCTGGGTCTCCTTTGTATTTACAGAGGTCTGTACTCTGGGGCAAAAGTAGTAACTACAGCAGCTTACATCTGGCTGAACCTATTTTACAATAGTTTATAATCAATTAGGAGTACATTCATAAGGCAGTTCCCATCAGAGCCAACATATG
>NW_020951059.1:0-1183 GCF_900497805.2 Vombatus ursinus
AGTATTTATTACAGCGCTTACTATGTGCCAGGCACAGAACTGCGTGCTAGGAATGCAAATACAACAGAAAGAAGGAGAGACCCTGCCCTCAGGGAGCTAATGAGGGGAGGATGGTACACAAAGAGGAAGCTGGAAATTTGGGGAGGGGAAGGGGCATGAAGGTAGACAGTAATTTAGGAGTGCAGCCAGAAGGGGAAAGAAGACAAGGCTGGCCTGGGCATCCTCCTCCAATGGAGTTTCTGGTAGGAACCACTCAATCAGAGCAAAAGACCCCAGGGGCAGAAGATGCTTCCAGTGTAAGAAGTGCAGGGTGGATTGAGCCAGTGGGCAGGGCTGCTGCAGGCCCACTCAGCCTCTGTCATTGGCTCCCTGAGCAGATCCATTTTCAAATTCAGAATGGTTTAAATGAATTTTGTAACCCAATTATTTTAGGCACATTTTGGGTGTTTATTACAAGTAAAGGGAGACTCATATCAGCTAAGACACACCAAGAGACATGCAAGTCCCATAACTAGCAACAACATAAAAATCTGTGCCTCAAGAAAAATTCTAGGAAGTTCTCTATTTGTATGTCACATGGGTTCAGTTATTTTTCTCTGTCCAGTATGGTTGGTGCTGATGGTGAAGAGATTGGGGGGTATAAAAACGGGGGCTCACCTGATGGTAGCCCTTAAAGGTAGGCTGCAGAATGAGAGATATTTGAGGGGAATGCCAGTTCTTAAACAGGTAAGACTTTGGACAGAACTCAGGGTGTTCTTTGGTTTTGGCCAAAACCTATGCCTCTGTGTAGCAAGAAGTCCTGAAGTTAATAGCAGACGGCACACTGGACATGGGGTCAGGAAAGCCTGGGGTTCAATACTCTATCAGGAACATGCTAGCAAGTGCTTGATCCTTTCTGACTCCCAATTTCCACATCTATAAAATGGAGACAGTAGCAGCCCTTACCTCCCCACATTGTTGAGAGGCTCAAAAGGAGATAATGTACATCAAATGCTTTGGCAACCCCAAGAGCGCTACAGAAATGTCAGTTTTATTATTCTACACATATATAGTCTTTCTGAAACATGAACATATTTTTTTTTCATATTTTTGGGTTGCATATTTTTGAAGGTTTCATTCAGGAGATAAGTAATTATGCCCTCCCAGAAGTGCTCAGAAGCATCATCCATCGTCAGGATGAAAG
>NW_020951060.1:0-4383 GCF_900497805.2 Vombatus ursinus
GTAACAACACCATCAGCCCTGATATCCTTGAACCCGAATCAATCCAACTCTGTTTTGATTTGATATGGGCTGGGATACAGGGGGTAGAGAGTGAGAAGAAAGGCAGATGTGCTTTCTGTATTAAGACCCTTGAGCTATAACATGAATACATTTTCTATTAAGTCTTTCCCAAAGCTTCTTCCATGCATTTCTCTGATGGGCTGATGGAACACGAATTGAAACACAATGAGTTCATCCCTGTGCACTATCGTATCAGAAATTTCATATCAGAAGTTTAAAGCAAAGAAAGAAGAATAGCTACTTTTCCTTCCTAAAGTTTTAATGTGAATGTCATTTCTGTTTTTGAAACCTGGTCAGTAATCCCCGTTTCCAAAAGTAAAAATGACCTCACCAAACTAATAAATTTGAATCTGTTTGGTAAGATATTTGCGTATGTGACTCTTACCATGCACTGTTGCAAGTGTAATTGAAAACCATCCAGAGCTCTGTAAATTTAGAACTGCCTTTTCTAAATGTCAAGGGTTTATTACCCGGAAAAAAAAAAAAAAAAAGAAAACAACTCTCCATTTTAAAGGGCTCTGAGGCTTTCTTAATGTTTCATCTTGAGGTCCATTACTTTCCTAAATAAGGATTGTATTTTAGAAATTGATAGAAGGCCAAAGAGTATTCTTTGCTTGAAAGCTCTGTCCTTGTTCATGAGAACAGAGCTGGGTTACAAACTTAAGAAGACATCTCACACTCTGGTTACTTGAAATCATCCAGTTTTTCCCCATAGTTGGCTCTGCCCCATCCTTGTCACTTTGCAAACATAATGAGTATAGTCTGTGTTCACAGTCATAAGGTTAAAAAAAATCTTTGGGCTTGTGCTTTATGAAAATTAGTTTTAATAACTAATGCTCAGAAATAAAAATTTACTTTGAAAGTGATCACAGATCCTGGAATTGTGTAACATTATAAAGGGACCCTAGAGATCATCTAATACAATATCAATTTACATACTGAGGAAAGCTGAAGCCCTGCAAGATGATTTGCCTAATGGCATTCAACTGGTCAGTAGCAGCACCTAGAACCCAAGCCTAGAACGCAGGTCTTCTAACTCCAAGCTCTTTTTGTTATATTATAGTGCTTCCCTCATAATGCTTAAGGTTCTTTAAAAAATGGGGAGAGGGTTACAAACAGAGGAAGACTGACGCAGAACAAGAGTATTTAACCCTTTTCTGTATCATGGACCCATTTGGCAGTCTGGTGAAGTGGATAGGCCTGTTTTCAGAATAATGTTTTTTTTTTAATTCGTTATTGAAGTAAATTTTAATTTCAATTATAGATAAAAATGAAGACGTAATTTTTTTCCCATCCAGGTTTACAGACCCTCTGAGAATTATCCATAGATCCCTTGGGTCATTGTGGCAGCTAGGTGGGTACAGTGGATAGAACAAAGGACTTTCTCTCAAGGAGGTCATGTTCTGATGGAGGAGACAGCATACAAACAACATGAAATTATCCAGCACATGGTATGTATATACACACATACACATAGATGGAAATAGATATATACAAACATATACATATATTTGTGTATATACATACATGTGTATGTGTGTGTGCATATATATGGGTGTGTATTTATGGTTTCTTGTTTAGTCATTTTTTCAGTTGTGTCTGACTCTTCCGTGACCCCATTTGGGGTTTTCTTGGCAGAGATACTGGAGTGGTTTGCCCTTTCCTTCTCTAGATCATTTTACAGATGAGGAAACTGAGGCACACAGTTAAGCAACTTGCCTAGACACAGCTAATAAGTGTCTGAGGCAACATTTGAACCTGGGAAGAAGTGTCTTCCTGACTCCAGGCCCAGCACTCTATCCACGTAGCCACCTAGCTATCCACCTACCTCTGTGTGAGATACACACACACACATACATACATACCCACATATATGTATATGGATGCACATGTATTCATGTGTATACACACATACATATACACATATGACATAGCCAGCTTAGCTGCAGACTTTATGATTTTTGGAAAGGTCAGTAAACAGTACTAGGTCATATCACTTGTAACAGAGGAAAATTTTTTTGCTGTTGTTAGCTATCCCTGGGGGAGCAATTTTGCCATACTGTAAAGGATTTAGATTCTTATAGCAGAGCTCAGTTATAAGGAATTCAATTTCAGACTTTCAATATGTCTGGAATGTGGCATTATGACATTTGAATTTTCTTACAGTCAGTCTCTTTTTGAAAAGCCAGACATCTATAGATTCTAAATGAACATTTTAATCATTCATTCAACACACATTTATTGACTTTCTAATAGATATAAGGCAGTAGAACATGATAAAATGGAAATAACATGCAACTTGGGATTAGGAGACCAAGGTTCTAATCCTGGTCCTAATTTACTGGTCTTACTCAAGCAAATCATTCATTCTTTCTAAACATCAGTCTACTTATCTACAAAACAGGGAAAACATACTGTCCTGCCAATCTCGTAGGATTATCGTGAATCAGATGAAATAATGTATGTGCAAGCTCTTTGAGAACTGCCAAGCCTACACAAATGGAGATTTCATTACATTTCTGATTAAGGGGAAAAGAAATGCCAACTTTTATTTGTGAACAAGTCAGAGAGAACTCCCTGTAGAAAATTCATGAAGAATAGGAATTTAAGTAATTGAGGATGGACTTTGATCCTTGCACAAAACCTTTTCCTTTTTTCAAGCCTGATGTGACTATGGTCCATGAACCAACCAATAAGCTGAAATCAGATAAGCTGATGTGATGAGTATGGATGGAGGATAATTACTGCCTAACAAATATACACAACAAGGCAGCCCAGGCTCGCCACTGACCAAACAAAGCGCTTCTCTCCTCATTATGCAATTTAAAAAGACATCTTATAGCAATGCACAATTAATTTTTTAACAGATTAAGCATTTCATCCTATGATGATGCTAAGTACACAGAGGGGGATTGATCTCTTGATCAATCACACCAGCTGGAGCATCTTTTTCTTTCCAAAATAAAGAAAGGAAAAGATACTCCTATTTTCCAAACCAGAATGAAATTCTATGCATATAACATATAATCTTTATCCATTACATTAAGAACCTTACAAAAAAGTTCAATATTGTCTTAAATCTATACTTTGAAAAAAAAACTCATAATATATCCATAGATAGTTAGATGGATCCATAGTCTTTGAGAATTACTATCTGTGAGACCTCTGTAAGGCACTAGACCTCTCTGTGTCTATCACATTCTCCTTATTTGTAAAATGAGGGGATTGGACTGTATGGTTTCTGAGGTTTCTTTCAGCTCTGGATCTCTGATTCCATAAGCCCGTGATTCTGTAATCTTATCATAGTGGGTATCCAGTCTATAGGTGCAGATCATATTCTATCCATATCTTCCCATCCTGTGTACTGGAGGCAGAGAATTCAAGACAGTTCATCTGTCCTCCCTTCCTCTCACTACCCTATAGGCCTATTTCCTAGGCATAGGGGTCTTTGATGGTGTCTTTTCAATGAGAGGTGTCAAACTCCTGGTCCTGGTTGTTGTAAAACTCCCTAAATGCAATTGGGAAACATTTAATAAAATAAATAAAAAATACAATACAAGATAGATAATGTTAATTTGTGGTTTTCTATGCCAATATATAGCCCATAAAGATCCATTTCTAATTGAGTTGGACACTACTGTTTTAAATAACTTAGCCGTACCAAATAATAAACCATGAACTCAAAAGATGAAATTCAAATTAACCAAGTTCTAAACAAAAATTTGTTCAAAGTCTCCTCACAGTCCCCACAGGTTGTTAACCTCAACCTTTAGTTTACCTCAAGCCATTTAGATTTACAGCTACCTTTTTTCCTTATAATCTAAGCTCTATACCAGTAAATGCTCCTGGAGTTATGTCCTTTTGTGGGGTTCAAAATCCAGCTTTATTCTCAACTAGAGAAGAAGGTTTGTCAGAGTCATAGGAATTGAGCCTCGGATCAAGCAATTAATCAATCAATGAGCATTTATTCATTAAGGGGAAAGAAAGGGGAATGGACTGGAGGGAAGGAGGAAAGAGAGGCAGCTAGGAGCCAGAGGAGCAGCAGATAGAGTGCTGGGCCAGGAGCCAGGAAGACCTGACTTCAAATCTGGCCTCAGATACTTCCTAGCTACGTGATCTTGGGCAAGTCACTTAACCTCTGATGGCCACTGGAGAAGGAAATGGCAAACCACTCCAGTATCTTTGCCAAGAAAATATGAGGACACGAAGAGTTGGACGTGATTGAAACAACTGAACAGCAGTAACAGCAGCAGGAGACACAGAGACTTCATGGGAAGGATAACGCGTAAGTGGAGAATGCTTCTTGGAGAACGGGTAAGTTGT
>NW_020951061.1:0-2222 GCF_900497805.2 Vombatus ursinus
ATATATTAGAAAACCATTTTCAGAAGAGGGGGAAAGGCTTAGATAGATGGGAAGGTGGGTAAAGGAGTGTTTGTTTTAATATATGAGAAAGCTGATGTGACTGATGAGGAAAACAGAAAGTGGGTCTTTAAGAAGGGAGCGGTATTGGAGTGTTTATTGTGTTTCCAACACTATGTCAAGGTGCTGTAAGGAATACAAAAATAGAAAGCAGTCTCTGCTCCTGTCAGGGGGCTGCATGATTCCTCCATAGTACTATTCCATAAGTATGAGGGAAAGCCTCAGATAAACACTCAGATGAGCTAACAGCTAGTGCAACCTAGAGATAATTTTCATCAAAGGCTGATTCTCATTGTGATCATTTTCCTGGATCACTCCCACTGCCTACAGACAAACAAAAGCCAGGGACTCTCTCCACAGAGATCTCCACTATCCTAGAGAATCACAGAGGACAGGAATAACCTGGGGTCCAAAATCCACAGGGAGAAACCTCAGGGAGAGATACCAACTCATGCAATGGACAATAGAGAAATAGAAATGCAAACTTCTATTGGTACAAGAGTTCTCTGAGGTTCTTGGCCTTGTCCCTTGAAGGTCTTCAGACAAAGACCAGATGCCCAGTTGTTGTGTATGCTGTAGGGGGGCTGATGGCTTTTCATGTGTGAGTTGAACTACATGAATGTTGAGGTCCTTGCCAACTCTTAAATTCTATCATTCTGTAATTCAATACTTGATAGGACATAACTAAAAACTATATTTGGGGGGTATGGGTTACAGGCATGCCACTCAGTGCCCTTATTGGTTTTACAAAAATATGTCACTAGTAAGGCAGCATTACAAGAGGGATGTTAGTGCCATCATTCTTTGCATCTCAGGAGATCACAGTCAAGTTTTGTGACATCATGCTGGAGAGCGTATAAAGGACAACATCACACTATGACACTGGTCAGGGCAAAGCTATAAAGGACATCACTGTCTATGTTTTAGTGGAATTCATTGGAAGAAGGAATCCAAGTGGGCTGAAGAAGTCAGGATAGATTCCGTAGAGAAGGGAAATGAGTTTTTGGTTACATATGACAAAATCCATTCTAGGTCATCACCCAGAAAGATGATCACCTTTATACAAAAGAAAGGACATTCCTCTGAAAGAAAAGAGAAGCAAGAAAAGTTTATCTTTAAGCTTTTGTACATCTGTTTTGTTTAAAAAAATTTTTTTAGGCAATTGGGGTTAAATGACTTGCCCAGGGTCACACAGCTAGTAAGTGTCAAGTGTTTGGTCTGAGGTCGGATTTAAACACAGGTCCTCCTGGCTTTGGGGCCAGTGCTCTATCCACTGTGTCACCTAGCTACCCCACTTTTGTACATTTGTGAGAGCCTTTGAGTTCACAGTGGTGAATCAGTTAGGGTTTTTGCCCATGAGTCAGGCTGGTGAGCTGGAGAGTGGGACAGTCTGGTGAGGGGGCCTGGAGCATGGAAGGACTTCCTAGGGATCACATCAAATGACATAGTCTGTTCTGGACAAAAGCTTTGATGAGGGGGCCAGGGGTTGGGGGAGTATTCACCAGCCTGGGCCACCATGCAGTGGAACAAAGACCACCTAAATCAACTGCCCTTGTTTTACAGATGAGGAAACTGAGAACCAGAAAGATTAATGGATATGCCTAGGGTGGTGGGTTTGAGGGGCCTATGGGACATCCAAGTGAATATGGCCAAAAGGCAGTTGGTAAGGCAAGACTGTAGTTTAGGAGAGAGACAAAGGTTGGATATATAGATCTTGTCATCATCTGCATACAGATAATAATTGAAAGCATGGGAACTGATAAGATCACCAAGAGAGGGTATAGAAAGAAAAAAAAAGAGGATCCAGGAGAGAATCTTTGGCTTCTTTCTCAGGGCCCACTTGACTCTCCCACCCAACCCCAACCTGGACTCTCCTGTTCTCTGGCATCATTTTATGGGTAATCAGACTGCCTTCTTTGTATCCCTGTCTCCCACTCCCCAGCACTAGCCTATCCTGTGTGCCACTAGCACCTCCCCTCCCCTCCCCCATCTGATTGACCTCTTTATTATCCTTCCCGAATATTTTTGCCCCGAGTGAAAGCATTCCTAATTACAGCTCTGCCCACTTACCAGTGTCTGCTCTAGTTGTTGCAGGGGACCCGAGACATGAATACAGGGATATATTAGAAAACCATTTTCAGAAGAGGGGGAAAGGCTTAGATAGA
>NW_020951062.1:0-1068 GCF_900497805.2 Vombatus ursinus
CAAGTTAAATAGTATAAAGCAATGACAGAAAAGATCCAGGACAGAGACTTGGGAGACACCCATAGTTAGTGAATGTGATCTGGATGAAGATCCAGCAAAGGAAATTAAGGAATACTCTGAAAGGTAGGAAGAGAACTAGAAGAGAGAGCAGTGTAATAAAAACCTAGAGAGAAAAGAATATTAAGGAGAAGAGGGTGATTGACAGTGTCAAAAATAGCAGATGAGTCAAAAAGATCAGGACTGACAAAAGGCCATTAGATTTTGCAATTAAGAAATCACTGGTAATTTTTCAACATGGCCAATGGGTGGATTGGCTTACCTGACTGCTTATTTGTTAAAAAGAAAGGTTTTTTGGAGACAAGGGTGAGGAGTGGGGATGCCTAGTGCTAATGATGCCCTGCACCCCCACAAAAGGAACAGAGAAGAAAGGAGAGTCACTAAAGTATTTTTTAAAATGCACAGAAGAGAACAGAAGGAAGTTTAGAGGGATAACAAATAGGAAAGCTCTGAACTAAAATGTTGAATTTATTATATACTTAATATTAATCAAGACTCACAGTTCAATATACAATCCTTTTTCTGGCCTTTGGACATGGAAGTGTTTTTGTTTATGGATGTCTGTCAAGTTTAAAATAAAACAAAAAAGAAATCAAAATTGCTTAAAAAATAAACACTATTTAAAATTACTTGGCAATCTAATAGAGTAGAATCACTTATTACCTGAAAGAGTCCTTGCATACCAAGAGATAGGGAAAGAAAGACTACAAGTCTTAGCTTCATTCATGCACAGATAATAGGTTTATTTATTATCTAGCTGGATATAGAGAAATCCAGGATCTTTGAACTCTCCCTAGAAAATGCACAAAACAGTCCTACCTAGATAGAACAGGGCTGTCTGTAAATTCTGGGCTCAATCAAGCCTTCTATAAAGAAAATAAACTCCTGAATGCACAAGTTTATTAACTATTAACTCTGACTAGCATGTTCCCAGCTTCCTATCTAACTTCCTTTCTACAAGGATGATGGAACATGCAATAAAGAATTCTTTAGAATTAACTTGTTGCAGCA
>NW_020951063.1:0-2001 GCF_900497805.2 Vombatus ursinus
TAAGTGTTATGTGTCTGAGGCCAGATTTGAACTCAGGTCCTCCTGAATCCAGGGTCGGTGCTCTATCCACTGTACCACCTAGCTGCCCCCTGGAACTCCAAGTTTAAAAAAAAAAGATTGTTAAAATTATTTTGCATGTAATTCGGAAATATTTAATGAAATAAATAAAAATTAATTTAAAAAATTAATGGTGCTTCATCTGAGTCTTCAAGAAAGAGAGACTCTGAAGAGGGAGGTTAGGAGGAAGTGCATTGCAGGCATGTGGCATGGTCAGTACAAAGGCATGGAGATTGCAGTTGAGGTGTCATGTGGGAGGAACGGAGAGAAGGTCAGTTGTCTAGATCCTAGAGTATGAAAGGGGAAATAATGTCAAATGAGGTTGATGAAAAAATAGGTTAAGGCCATATTGTGAAGGGCTTTAAAAACCAAACAGAGGAGTTTACATTTTATTCTAGCGGCAACATGCAGCCACTAGAGTTGTTTGAACAGGAGAGCCACATGGGCAGATCTGCTCTTAAGGAAAATTACTTTGGCAGCAGTGTAGAGATTGCGTTGGACAGGGGACAAAGCACAGAACTTATTAATTGATGAAGAGTGCCAAAAGCTGGTACTTGCTTTAGAGTAAACGGTTCAGAGATTAGCTTGTCTTCTTTCTACATATTATATTTATGGGTTATTAACTACTAATAACGGCTGTTACTCATACATGAAATTTGAAGTTAGCAAGAGCATCTAGCCATCTGGAAGAAGTTTTCCGTAAATTTCCTAAACTGAAGCAGATGAAAAAACTCTTAATAGGTAAAATCCAAGAAAGGGAGGGGAGGCAGGAATCACATTAAAACTTGAGATTTTGCAATAGTGTATGACATCGAGGGACAAAGTAACTCTACCTCCTCTGTCTTTTCTCCTCCAATTTTCCCCCTTCCCTACTCCCTCCAACACAGTTGGATTCAGAGCCGTCTCCACTGAAAGACCAGTCTCTACCTTTGCTGAGTTGCGACGCCCTTCAAGGCCTCCACCTTCCTTCCTTCTGGTGATTTGATGTTGCTTCTCACCAAGCCCCTTCTCTTAGCCCTAGGGATTCACCTCCTTAGTCTCAATCCTCTCTGACCTCTTCCTGGTCTGCAGATCCTATAATCCAATTAAGACAAGTAAGCTCTTCATTAGACCATGTCAGTGACCCTGGCCAGAGAGGCCGAGCCATTCCAGACTGTGGCCTGAGGACAAGGGCTTCATCTTCTCAGATGGCCCTGGCTTAGAATCCCAGAGGATACTTGCCATGGATTTATTCAAGAATCTCATGAAAGAACTATGATCCTGAGTCCAGGTCTCCCTCCCCACCCTCTTGTCCCTCCAACACTCAATACCATTGACTCTGGATTCAGAAACTGGAATTTGGCCTTTTTTTTAATGAAGCTAACACTTGGGCTTTTCACCCCCCCATCATATAGCTTTTCCCTTGGAGATTTTCAGGGGAGAATTAATGCCTTCAGTTTGAGCTTCTTTCAAAAAATGCATTGATATGTCATTATCTGTTTTTAATAAATCTCAGATGTTATATATGAGCCACTAAATCCCAACTCCAAGGCCTCACCACAGTCTGGAGTTGACCATGAGTTTAAGACTATGCCAGAAGAGCACAAGTTCAAGTAAAAAATGGAAAGAATAATAGCTGGCATTCAGGGAGGGCTTTAAGGGATAAAAAGTACTCTACGTATATTATCCCATTTTACAGATGAGAAAACTGAGAGAGGTTGTTGAAGTTAGTATGCATCTGGCACAGGAGGATTCTAAATCAGGCCTTCTTGGCCCCAGGTATGGCTGCTCCACCTACTATACCACACTGAAAGACGATTTGTGCATACCTAGTAAGTCTTGGTATATGTTGCCTGAGTGTCTGAGCACCAACCTAGCTAAAATCTAAAAGCCTCATCATCTCCAGAAGCTTGGCCACCAGCATTTTTTTTTTAGGCAATTGGGGTTAAGTGACTTGCCCAGGGT
>NW_020951064.1:0-2530 GCF_900497805.2 Vombatus ursinus
TTATCCCCATTTTACAGAGGCAGAAACTAAGGCTGAGAAAGCAATTTGCTCAGAATCAAACTAATTAATGATAGAGGAAGAATTTGAACTCAGGCCTTCTGACTTCAAGTCCAACATTCTCGCCTACTGCACTACCTAGATGCCTCAAAAAATATAATAGCAAATGTTTGTACATTGATTTAAGATTTGCAACGTTATCTCTTCTGATACTCACAAGGACTATGGGAGGTAGGTGCTATTATTATCTTCATTTTACATCTGAGGCTGAGAAAAGTAAAATGACTTTCCCAGAGCCATTGTTAAGTAAGTGTCTGAGAAGTGATTGGAACTCGGGTCTTCTTGACTCCAAGTTCAGTATTCTATCCATTAAACCATCTAAAAGCCTAGGATAAAAGGAATAAAGCTAGCCCTTAGACCATGGAGGATTGAAGAAGGTGGGACTATGGTCTGAATTTATGTCACCACTTATTTCATTTAACTGATGGAGACTGGACCCCTTATTGGAGTCTGAAGTTACTCCTGGGACAAGATGGCATCATTAGAAAGATAAGAGGGAAAGAGAATAAAAGATGACCTCCCTCATGAGAAACAACACATGGAGATACATGTCATGATTATAACAATATTTCCTTCCCTCCCCTTTTCCCAGACACATGAAGACTGAATTTGTAAACCAGGATTTCTACACTGGGCTCTTCAAAGCTTTGAAGGTATGACTCAGCCCAGTGACTACAAATAAAACAGAAGCCTGGTAGCTTAAACATATTATTTCATTCATTCTACAAACACTTGTAGGACTTGCTTCTCTCCTCAGATCTGTAGTGAAGTGGCTTATATTAAAAAAAAAAGCCTGAGGGTCTAGCTTGGCCTCATCACAGTGCAACCAGTGCTTTTTGGACCATGCCTATCATCTCTGTTTATAGGACTTGCCTATGAAAACCATGCTATAAGGGAATGTAGGAGGTGGCTGACATTACAGAGTCATAAGTTTCCATCTATCTATTTACCTAGCTGCATAACTTAAATTTGGGGATTTTTTATTTAAAAGAACCAGTGCCATAGAGTTAGCTGCTAATGTATCTCTGTTACAGAACTACAAGGCTTTGAACTTACTATACACAATTTTCTCTGCACACTGGAATGATGAAGCCAACAATAAAGGACAATGGTAAAGAGTATAATTGGTGGGGGCTGGGGAAAGGAGAAAATCACTAAAAGATGGTTAAGCATGCAGTGTACTGTTTTCTGATTAAAAAACAAAAGAACACTGTTGAGACACTGACCCTTTATATGTTGTGCCTGGAAGAAGGGTATCAAATAATAAGATGACATTTTCCCAGTGCTGTAGGAATGGTCCAGTTGAGTTTTTTTCTTTTTGGAAGAAGAGTATACAACTCCTCTTTGTCTTTCCTGCCTCCATATTTTCTCTGCTTGCTTTTACCCAGGCTTATCCTCCCAATCTACCACCTACAGTCAACCACAAGGTAGTAAGATTCCCAACCTAAGTCCAACATTTTATCCAAAACAGGTATGTGAGAAGAAGCGAACCCAAGTAGCTAAGACAGAGTAAGAGATTCTTTGAAGTAGCAGAGAAGAAAACTGGGTATTGTTTCCTTCTTTGAAATCAAATATCTTTATGGCCTATCTTCATTGCTTTTAAACTTAAGGCAACCGCATTAAATTCTCAGTTTAGTAGCAATTTTGTAAGGGGAAGGATTCCAGGGTAAAGCAGAGTACTCCAGAAATGAATTAGATGCCATTTAAAAACAGATGCAATGATTTCTGAAGCAGCCTGGGCTACAGGGTTTCAGAAAAGAGCTTTAGCAGAGCCACTGATACTCTAGAAATACGGATACTCACAAAAGCCACTGCTAGTTAGTCTGGTCCAATAAATTCACATATATTAACTACTCCTTTCTTGACATCTGTGGCCATCAAAAGGGACATCATGAATTGTTAACATCAACCACAATAAATACTGAATGACAGAGTGCCTTGAGCTACTGAGAGACAGAAAGGACACACCACATAAACTACAAGGAAATCCAAGACTGCATGAAAGGTGGGGAAAATGGCATTTTGGATAGAGTTTCAGATGACCTTGAATAGTCAGGTTCCAGCTGCCATATGTACTTACCAAAAATGACTCTGAATAATATTTCAAATTCTATGATACCTGCTGCCTGTAATTCTCTTTCAGTGGCTCATGTAATGTTACCCTCGTCAGTGGTAGTCTGTCAAAGTCTAGCCTACGGTGCTTTAACTCTCTGCTGAAGGCTTTTCAGAAGCAAACAGCTAAAGCAGATGTTGACAAGTCCTGTCTCCCTTTGTTTTCCCTACTCCTCCTTGGCACTTTCCTTTTTCTTTCTCATTCTCTCCCTATTCTTTTCCCTACATCAGTTCTCTGTTATTATTTCTCTGTCCATGATGCCTCCAAACTTTTCTTTAGCTCTCTCTCTCCCCTCCTTTGCCTCAGATGCCACTATTTTCATTTGCCCTTTTAGGTCCTAACACAGAAGTGGGGAACCTG
>NW_020951065.1:0-1103 GCF_900497805.2 Vombatus ursinus
ATCCTCACAACAATCCTTGGTGCTATTTTTATCCCCATTTTACAGATGAGAAAACTGAGGCAAACGGGTTAAGTGATATGGCTCAGTAGAGCAGTGTCTTAGCATAAGAAGCTGTGGCCTGGGGCAGAACAAAAAGAAGCATAAAAAAAGGATGTAGACAGTAATTCTGCTGCTCCAACAAATAGCCTGCTTCACTGGGTCCTTTTCCCATAATCCTCACACATCAAGATCCTGACTTCTTCTGTTGAGTATTTTCCTCTTGTTTTCCCTTCCTCTCATGCAAACTTGGCATGACAGGAGGATTTCAGTAAGAGCAAAGGGAAGCACTTGTCCATACTTCAACCAGGAGAATGGATGAAGGAAATAGAATTCATTAAGAGCTGATCATGTGCCTAGCACTGTGCTTGAAAGAATGCAGAGAGAGTAGACCCTGCCCATGAAAGAGAGCATCTGGTTCCTTAACTTCCCCGACTCACATTCTCAACTTCAAACAGGATAGCCTATGCAAAATATTTAAGAACATCTGATAAATAATAACCTGAAATTTCAAATATGGGGGTGATTGCATTACAAAAGTCTTTTCAAGATGGTTCCTTTAAATAGGCTATCCTGTTTGAAGTTGAGAATGTGAGTCGGGGAAGTTAAGGAACCAGATGCTCTCTTTCATGGGCAGGGTCTACTCTCTCTGCATTCTTTCAAGCACAGTGCTAGGCACATGATCAGCTCTTAATGAATTCTATTTCCTTCATCCATTCTCCTGGTTGAAGTATGGACAAGTGCTTCCCTTTGCTCTTACTGAAATCCTCCTGTCATGCCAAGTTTGCATGAGAGGAAGGGAAAACAAGAGGAAAATACTCAACAGAAGAAGTCAGGATCTTGATGTGTGAGGATTATGGGAAAAGGACCCAGTGAAGCAGGCTATTTGTTGGAGCAGCAGAATTACTGTCTACATCCTTTTTTTATGCTTCTTTTTGTTCTGCCCCAGGCCACAGCTTCTTATGCTAAGACACTGCTCTACTGAGCCATATCACTTAACCCGTTTGCCTCAGTTTTCTCATCTGTAAAATGGGGATAAAAATAGCACCAAGGATTGTTGTGAGGAT
>NW_020951066.1:0-2530 GCF_900497805.2 Vombatus ursinus
CAGGTTCCCCACTTCTGTGTTAGGACCTAAAAGGGCAAATGAAAATAGTGGCATCTGAGGCAAAGGAGGGGAGAGAGAGAGCTAAAGAAAAGTTTGGAGGCATCATGGACAGAGAAATAATAACAGAGAACTGATGTAGGGAAAAGAATAGGGAGAGAATGAGAAAGAAAAAGGAAAGTGCCAAGGAGGAGTAGGGAAAACAAAGGGAGACAGGACTTGTCAACATCTGCTTTAGCTGTTTGCTTCTGAAAAGCCTTCAGCAGAGAGTTAAAGCACCGTAGGCTAGACTTTGACAGACTACCACTGACGAGGGTAACATTACATGAGCCACTGAAAGAGAATTACAGGCAGCAGGTATCATAGAATTTGAAATATTATTCAGAGTCATTTTTGGTAAGTACATATGGCAGCTGGAACCTGACTATTCAAGGTCATCTGAAACTCTATCCAAAATGCCATTTTCCCCACCTTTCATGCAGTCTTGGATTTCCTTGTAGTTTATGTGGTGTGTCCTTTCTGTCTCTCAGTAGCTCAAGGCACTCTGTCATTCAGTATTTATTGTGGTTGATGTTAACAATTCATGATGTCCCTTTTGATGGCCACAGATGTCAAGAAAGGAGTAGTTAATATATGTGAATTTATTGGACCAGACTAACTAGCAGTGGCTTTTGTGAGTATCCGTATTTCTAGAGTATCAATGGCTCTGCTAAAGCTCTTTTCTGAAACCCTGTAGCCCAGGCTGCTTCAGAAATCATTGCATCTGTTTTTAAATGGCATCTAATTCATTTCTGGAGTACTCTGCTTTACCCTGGAATCCTTCCCCTTACAAAATTGCTACTAAACTGAGAATTTAATGCGGTTGCCTTAAGTTTAAAAGCAATGAAGATAGGCCATAAAGATATTTGATTTCAAAGAAGGAAACAATACCCAGTTTTCTTCTCTGCTACTTCAAAGAATCTCTTACTCTGTCTTAGCTACTTGGGTTCGCTTCTTCTCACATACCTGTTTTGGATAAAATGTTGGACTTAGGTTGGGAATCTTACTACCTTGTGGTTGACTGTAGGTGGTAGATTGGGAGGATAAGCCTGGGTAAAAGCAAGCAGAGAAAATATGGAGGCAGGAAAGACAAAGAGGAGTTGTATACTCTTCTTCCAAAAAGAAAAAAACTCAACTGGACCATTCCTACAGCACTGGGAAAATGTCATCTTATTATTTGATACCCTTCTTCCAGGCACAACATATAAAGGGTCAGTGTCTCAACAGTGTTCTTTTGTTTTTTAATCAGAAAACAGTACACTGCATGCTTAACCATCTTTTAGTGATTTTCTCCTTTCCCCAGCCCCCACCAATTATACTCTTTACCATTGTCCTTTATTGTTGGCTTCATCATTCCAGTGTGCAGAGAAAATTGTGTATAGTAAGTTCAAAGCCTTGTAGTTCTGTAACAGAGATACATTAGCAGCTAACTCTATGGCACTGGTTCTTTTAAATAAAAAATCCCCAAATTTAAGTTATGCAGCTAGGTAAATAGATAGATGGAAACTTATGACTCTGTAATGTCAGCCACCTCCTACATTCCCTTATAGCATGGTTTTCATAGGCAAGTCCTATAAACAGAGATGATAGGCATGGTCCAAAAAGCACTGGTTGCACTGTGATGAGGCCAAGCTAGACCCTCAGGCTTTTTTTTTTAATATAAGCCACTTCACTACAGATCTGAGGAGAGAAGCAAGTCCTACAAGTGTTTGTAGAATGAATGAAATAATATGTTTAAGCTACCAGGCTTCTGTTTTATTTGTAGTCACTGGGCTGAGTCATACCTTCAAAGCTTTGAAGAGCCCAGTGTAGAAATCCTGGTTTACAAATTCAGTCTTCATGTGTCTGGGAAAAGGGGAGGGAAGGAAATATTGTTATAATCATGACATGTATCTCCATGTGTTGTTTCTCATGAGGGAGGTCATCTTTTATTCTCTTTCCCTCTTATCTTTCTAATGATGCCATCTTGTCCCAGGAGTAACTTCAGACTCCAATAAGGGGTCCAGTCTCCATCAGTTAAATGAAATAAGTGGTGACATAAATTCAGACCATAGTCCCACCTTCTTCAATCCTCCATGGTCTAAGGGCTAGCTTTATTCCTTTTATCCTAGGCTTTTAGATGGTTTAATGGATAGAATACTGAACTTGGAGTCAAGAAGACCCGAGTTCCAATCACTTCTCAGACACTTACTTAACAATGGCTCTGGGAAAGTCATTTTACTTTTCTCAGCCTCAGATGTAAAATGAAGATAATAATAGCACCTACCTCCCATAGTCCTTGTGAGTATCAGAAGAGATAACGTTGCAAATCTTAAATCAATGTACAAACATTTGCTATTATATTTTTTGAGGCATCTAGGTAGTGCAGTAGGCGAGAATGTTGGACTTGAAGTCAGAAGGCCTGAGTTCAAATTCTTCCTCTATCATTAATTAGTTTGATTCTGAGCAAATTGCTTTCTCAGCCTTAGTTTCTGCCTCTGTAAAATGGGGATAA
>NW_020951067.1:0-6696 GCF_900497805.2 Vombatus ursinus
TTCAAGACTTTGATGCATCATACAAGTGACAGTTACTAGTGTTCTCCAGGTTGCCCTCCTCTGGGTCCAGTCTGAAGTGGGTCAGCCTCCTGTGTAAAGTGTGGTGCCCAGTACTAAGCAGTCTCCCAGATGTCTCTGAAGGAGACAACAGGATTGCTCCTGAGCTCATGGATAAGTTGGAGGAGGGAAGGGATTGCCCTGTTGGCCAGGATTCTTGGGACTCTTATACCTGACGGTCTGCTATCTCCTCCTTCATCTGAAATTTCACCCGGCTGGTATCCCTCCCTACACCTGCCACCATCACAGACTCCCCTTTCTTCCAGGTAGCATTTTGTACCTGTTCCATACCCCATCACCACTTAAGCCACCATCAAAATGCTTCCACTTTTATTGGGTTTCTATATACAGTTAAAAGAAGGCATTTCAAAACTGGATAATTCCCCCTTGAGGGCTAGGCAAGGGTTGTTTGCATGACACCACCAGTCGCACAGCACAAGGGATGGGCTTAAGAACCCTCAGGATCCCCTTAAACAATGAGAGACATACACTGTAACCCCCCTACACACACCCCCACACACACACACTATCCCAGAATACTCTATTTCCCCCTGACTACAGTCTGGCAGGTTAAGGCACTGAAAAGCATCTGAAAAGGGTTGGTTTAGTCTTAAATACTTACATGTCTGTTCTCTGAGGGGATTCAAGAAAAGGGGTAGAGGATAAAGGGAGATGGACTAATTCATCCAATTTCAGGAGAGGGATGAGGCTTACTAGAGAGCCCAACCACCCTGAATCTTCCAAGTAAATGGGAAGGTCATTCTCTGCCCACCCTCGTATCCTTACCAAAAGGTGTAGGCAGCCTCATTTTGGGAGGAGACCAGACTTGCCCTCTCCCCAAGAAATGCATTTAGGGTGAGGGCATGGGATCTCTCCTACCCCAACCTCTTCATAACATTTAAAAATGATTTTTTCCAGATAGGATGTGGACTAAACTCTGAAATCTCACAACTGTTGGATTTTGATCCAGCTTTCCCCACCAACACCTGAGAAACATCTCTTCCTGAACTTCTAAATCGAGCCCCGTTATCAGCCAAAATTTCAGGCCATAACCAGAGCCAGCCGGGGGTGGGGGGAAGGGAAGTAAAAAGAAAACCCCAGGGATAGAACCCTTAAGCTAATCCAAGAGCCAAAAGCTACAACCCTAAAAGATGATGCTTCCTCAGGAACCAAGTGTTGTCTATGCCCCATCAGTTATCATGCCTCGGATGGTCCTTCTTGTGGAGATCTTGGTGAAGAAGTGCCCTATTGGAGCACAGCTGCCCCTGCCTCGCTATATTTTTCTCTGGTTATGCAACAGGACTTGAAGGTTGACAGGCAAGACAACATGGAGCCCCCTATCCAGGGGAGGTCGATCCGATTTGGAAGGGATATCACATCACTTGGCCAAAAGCCACGTCTAGTTCTACGCAATTCACAGAAAAGACGCTCTGGGAAGCCATCAAAGAGGGTGCTGCCCCCAGAGAGAACCACATGAGAAAGGATGGATTTGAAATCCCAACCACATGATAAAGCTGATCTAATAACTTGATCACTTAATTCTTCTCCTGGAAAGCCAAATTGGGAAGGACTGAAGAGGACATCAGGGTAAGTGAGATGTTTTTCAGTAAGAGAGACAATGGTCCCATCAGGAAGGACAGAAACTCTCTCTTGAGTAGAGGTCACATCACTAGAAGATTCCTTCTGATCAGGGTTTTTGCTCACATAACACATCTTCTCTTTGAGGTCCTCCATGGCTTCCCTCATGATGAAGTGATTCAAGTCTGCATCTCTGTTGATAAGAGACTTGTATAATAATGAGCTGATATCTATCCCACCAAGCTTATAAACTAGTGTGCTGTTGGAGATCATTTGACCTTCGAAGATGGGTGCAACATGGGTGAGGCCAGCCCCACAGTCTAATACCATACCAGTCAAGAGACCAGAGCCAAACAAAGCAAGTTCTGCCTGGTTGCCAATGTGCAGAGAAGGAATATTGAAGGTCTCCATCATGACCTGGAAGACAATAGGGAGGTGGGAGAGAGAGAAAAAAAACATGGATCTTTCCAGGAAAGACTGGATATATTACTAGAGACTGTGCTAGAGTCCAAGGGCTGATGACTTGTGGGAGGTGGGGAATTACCTGTTGAGCATCTCCACCCCACCTTCTTAGAATGATTTCATGATACATCCTTCCCCCTCCCCGCCTCACTCAGTGTTCTGGCCAAAGTGGCCTATTTAATGTTCCCCGTACATGGCTTTTATTCCATCTCCTGCCTTCTTGCATCACACAGGCTCTCCCCACCCAACTTGGGTCTTCTTCTCTCCCCTCTAGGAATGAATGCTTGGAGCTTGCTTGGACACTCAGCTCAAGTACTACCCCTTAACAAGAGACCATTGTCCATTCTTCTAGTTCTCAGCCCTTGCTCCAGCCCTGCTACCCTGACTCCTTACCGAGAAATTATTTGTTAATCATTCTGTATATATTTGCTTGTTTCTATGTACATATTGTTTTCAACCCAGGAGGATGTAAACTTCTTAAAGGTAGGGGCCTTCTGACTTCTGTTGCTGTGTACCCATCACCTAGCACAGTGTCTGGCATACAGTAGGTGCTTAATCCATGCTTATTTTACTGAAGAACACTGGCCTGGGAGTCAAGAAAACCTATATTCAAATCCGAGGCTGTGCTTATTTACTGTGTCACTTGGGACAGGTTATTTGTCTTCTCTCAGCCTCAGCTTCTTTATCTTTAAAATGGGGATAAACTCTAGCCCAGCCTAGCTCAGAGGCATGTTGTTTGCAAAGCACTTTCCTCACCTAAGCTCCTACTCATATGCTGCTGAACAAGGCAGGAGGAAGTCACAACACCACACTGACTATGCCAACAACAAAATTATCTAATCTTAACTAAGCTCTCACTCTATCAAGGTAAAGATTCTATTACTCCCCAATTGATTCACTGTCTCATTCTCCATAGCAGCTGTTCAAAACCTCCTTGTCTTTACTCCAATCTCCCACCTTCTTAGCCAAGGATGTCAACTCATGTCCTACTGAAAAAAATGGAGATCGTTTGCCAAGAGCTCCCTTTTCTCCCCCTGTCTCATATCATTCAGATGTCATTACCCACTGTCTCCTCCTTTGATCCCATCCCCCTTGAAGCAGTGACCCTTCACATTTCCAAGCCAATACCTCTCTGTGTGCCTTCAAACACATCTCCTCATTTTATTCCACCAATTGTCCCCACTATCCACTCACCACTCTTTTACTTTCATTCTCTCCCTATATGTTGGTTCCTTCCCAGATACCTAGAAATATTCTCATGTCTTCCTATTCTTTAAAAAAAAAAAAAAACTCACCTGACCCTACCACCCCCATAGTTATCTTCCTACATTTCTGAACTTTCCCTTCATGGATGAAATCCCTGAGAATATTAAATACATGTGATACTTCCATTTCCCTCTTTTCTGAACCTTCTGCAGTCTGGCTTATCATTCAACTGAAATGACTCTTTGCAAGTTAAAAATTATCTCTTAAATGCCAAATGTAATGGAATTTTCTTCATTCTGATCCTCTTTGGCCTCTATACTACCTTTGACACTGTTGATACTGTCTCCTACTGCCTACTCAGACGTCGATAGGCTTTTTGACACTGTTCTTTCCTGAGCCCTTCTCTTCCTTTTCCTCCTCTTCTCTTTTCTCCTCTTCCTTTTTCTCTTCTTTTAACTCCATACTCTATCTCTTGGTGATCCCCTCTTTCATTACCATCTCTGTGGAGATAATTGCCAGTTCTATATATCCACTCTTAACCTCTCTTCCAAACTCCAGTCTTGCATCACTGATTGCCTCTTGAATATTTTGAGTAACATCCCAATCTGCTGGACTTACAACCTCTATGTCTCTATCCTCAACTCCTCCCCACCACCTCCATTATGCATTCTGTTGCCAAATCTTGCCATTTCTATGCTTACAGGCTTGCTCATATATGCCCCCTTCTTTCTGCCATGGCTGCCATCCTAGAGTAGACTCTCGTTTCCTCATGTCTGAACTATGGCAATGGCCTTCTGATCGCTCTCACTATCTCAAGTCTCTCCCCTCTCTAGTCCATCCACCACTCAGGTACTAGAACAATCAGGTCCTACCACATCACTCCACTATTCAGTAAATGCTAGATGTTCTCTGTTCCCTCCCAGATCAAATATCAAATCCACTGCTTGACATTTGAAGCCCTTCACAAACTAACTTCTTCCTACCTTTCCAGCATTACACTTTATTTCCCTCTGTATACTTTGTAATCCAATAACACTGGTCTCCTTACTGCTCCTCACACACAACTCCCCATCTTCTGACTCCACACATCTACTCTGGCTGTCCTCCAAGGCTGGAATGCTCCCCTCCCTCAGCTTCAACTCCTAGCTTCTCCAGTCTCCTTCAAAATAGCCCCAATCCCACTTTGTACAAGAGGTTGGTCTTCCCAACTGCCAATGTCTTCTTCTTTTAGCTACCTTAACATAGTTTCCATAAATCTTATATGTAGCCAGATAACTGACATGCTATCCCCTAGTATAATGCATGCCCCTTGAAAGTGGGGACAGCTTTCCCCCCTTTCTTTGCATCCTCAGCCCTGAGCACACTGTCTGGCATATGGTAAATGCTTCATAAATGTTTGTTGATGGACCAAATCACTTAAATGTGCTATAGGATCCTAGAATCATACATGCTGAATTAAGAGGCATTTGAGATTCCATTTTAGTCCAGTCCCCTCATACTATAAATGAGGGGATTGAGGCTCAAAAAGGTTAACTTGTCTAAGGTCACCTAGGTATTGAGTGACAGGTGAGAGATTAGAACCTAGGCCCTCAGACTCCAAACGCGGTATTTTTCTGCCCTACCACATACCTCCAGATATGAGAATGCTTATTTGAAGGCAACTATGAACAACTAAAAGGTACCTTAGTCAGGTCCTATAATTTTCTAACTTTTTCAGTCTCTACCCTCTACAGAGCTGAACAGAGGCAGAATTTTCAAGTTTGCTGAATAATGGAAATGATGACAATGGAAAGGTCATTGGACTCTGATGACCTCAAAGGAACCACCTCAGACCCAGGGTCATAATAAGGGAACCATACCTACTTCTCAGTTAAACAGGACAGTGGACTAGAGATGCAGAATACGGTATCATATATGCTGTCAGGCATTGTTAATGGGTCAGTTGGTTTTATTTAAATGCTTTTCATTTTTAAGAGAAAAAGTTCAAAACAAAACATAGCCAAAGTTTGCTGAACTGAATTATTCCTGCTCTCTGCCTAAAACCCTCAGTGTCTTCTCTCCGCTCAGATGCCTTCCTCCTGGCTCCTCATCTCTTCACTCAATGACTTTGCTTTCTTGGACTCTGCACTCAGCATCCCAAGGGCAGTTGCCCCTGGATAGGATGGCAGAGGAAAGAATCCCCATGATGCTTTCTTCTAAAGGTCATTTCTGACTAGGATCCTAGTCATAGCAGTGGGAGGATGCCATTTTTTTAGCTACAAGGCTAAAGCAACCACCTAAAGTAGTATTGTGAGGAAAAAAAAGGAGAAAGGGGAGAATCATGTGTGAAGAGTACATTGTCTTACCTCTGTGATCTTCTGTCGACAATGCTTGTCATTCAGCAGGAGTCCTGTTACCAGCAAAGGATGGTCTTTAGAAGTATTGTTAAGCTCACTAAAGATATGGCGCCACATAAACTCCATGGCATCCCAGTTGGTGATGGTACCCCGGTTGATGATAAATTCCGTAGGCAGTTCCTTAATAATTGGCAACTTGTTGGAGCCTACTAGTACTCTTGTCCGAATCAAGCTTGGTCCTGGTCTTGGGTTTGGGTTTTGTGGGGAGGGTAAGTGTCCAACAACTGAAGGGACTCTTACTAGGGGATAGTTTCCCCCAGCCCAGCCAGCTTTGCAATAGGCACTACCAATGTCCACAACCAGACAAGACCGTTCCATCAGGAGAATGGACGTGCAGTCAATGAGGAAAGAGGAGGGAGTCTTTGGGGACAGGTAGAATGAGTGTGATCTGGAGCTACGAAGAGTGACAAACAGAAACATCTAAGCAATCAGGAACAACTTCTAATACTTTTACTGATTTTTCCTGTAACCTATAGAAAGTCCCTCAGCAATAAAGAAGGCATTTCTACTGTAGGACAAAATTAACTGTAAAGGAGCTTTCCTGTTATAAGACTAGGAAAAAAGCTGAATCCCTCTATTATGTTATATCTCTAACACTTGCCACAGCACATAGCATATAGCAAACACTTAATGGATTCTTCATTCATTCATTCTTTCATTCCATTGGTGACCTGGGAATTCCAGGAAACTAAGAAAGCCTAGAATTAGAGACACAGGAGATCAGATGTGAGGAAACAATCCTAGTTCTCCAGGCATGAGTGAGGAACCTTGGCTGACCATAAAATCATGGGATGTACAGATGTATTGAGGGCTGCCACTATATTATACCATGATGGAATGCTTCCTAGAATCTGTTTCCCCATTTATAAAAATGTGATAAGACTACTTGTAGTGTCTCCCTCATAAGGTTGATGGGGAACTTAAATGAACATGCAGTCAAAGTGGTTTCTTTCAAGACTTTGATGCATCATACAAGTGACAGTTACTAGTGTTCTCC
>NW_020951068.1:0-2163 GCF_900497805.2 Vombatus ursinus
AAAGAAAGAAAGAAAGAAAGAAAGAAAGAAAGAAAGAAAGAAAGAAATAGATATATGTATCACTATTGAGAGAGATAAAAGAAAAGAATTAACAATAGAAGTTAGTATTTTTACTGTAAGAGTGAGACAAACATCAAGCATTTGAGATGCTCCAGGAAATGAAAGTTCAATTACAAGAGGGATAGTCAGGAAAGACTTACCAAAGGATAAGATTAGCATGGGCCAATGTATGGAGGAAGAAAACTACTAGCGATATTTGGGAGGAAAGTGAGTATATCATTTGGACTAAAATGTAATGTTGGTACAGTGAAGTCATAGGAGATATGTCTAGCTGGGTAGTTTGCACCAGATTTTAAAAGATCTTGAAAGCCTGGGTAAGGAATTTGGACTTTATTTTGTAGACAATGGGAAGCTACAAAAGGTCAATCAAGGAATGACTGATGAAATTATTCAATAGCGACATTAATTTAGAAGTAGTATATAGGATGGTTGGAATGAGAAGAAAATCAAAGTATAGATATCATTTCATTCATTCACTCAACAAACATTTATTTTGCACCTACTAAGTGCAAGACACATGACACACTAGAAATACAGAGAAACAATTAAAAGTATTTGTTTCCTTCAAGGAGTGTGTGTTCTATCAACTGTCATCACAGTAGTCCAACATTGAGATGATAAGAGTTCAAGCTACAGTCACAGCAGGAAAATATAATCATTATAGTATTTAGAGCTGCAAGGATCTTCCATATCATTTAGCACAGTTTGATCATTTTCAGATGAGGAAACTGAGGCCCAGAAAGATGAGCTGACTTGACCATGGTCACATGGTAACAGAGTGGGGTTTCCAACCTTGATGTTCTTATCCCTAATGCAGTCCTCTTTCCTTTATATACCACTCTACCACCCAAGGCATGAATGGAGCTGAGAGTCATTATGAGAAAAATTGATAAAGCACAGAACTCAATGATTAATAGAGAAACAAAGGCATGAATCATTTCTCTGACCTTTATTACAACAGAGAATCGTTGTCCGATTCAGATCTCTCATGCAATTCAATAAAATTCAGTGATGATAATTATTAGTAGCAAGCATTTTGCCTTAAACACGTTAACTTAATCCTCACAACAACTCTTAAAAGGTACTGTTATTATCCCCCTTTTACAGATGAGGAACTGAGGCTGAGACGTTATGATTTGTGCAGGGTGGCACAGCTGGTAAGTCTCAGACTAGATCTGAACTCAAGTCTTCTTGACTTCAAATCTACCACTCAGTGCCTCTTCCATCTAACTGCCTACATGAGGCAAGAAAAGAAATTATGCCTTCTAGACCCCTCACAAAATCAACAGTAATAATGGACTCATTCATATAAAGAGTCTCATTCTAGGCATGAGATCTAACTACTAGACATTATTGCTCAGAGTAGGAAATTCCAGTCTTGCCATTAAGTGACGGGAAACATATCAACATCTCTGGGTTTTACATTCTTCATTTGTCAATTTAAGCCACCTCTCATTTCTGTCTGTCCCCAGAGAAAAGGCTGAGAAAAGAAGATGTGTGTCCCTTTTCACCATGCCCAGCCCATCTCCTCATTTCTCTCTCCACTGCTTTGATTTGCATCGCCAGTTTCTTTTCCCATTGTGGTTGTTATTTACAGGGTAGATTATTTAAAGACTAATTAACCAGAGGTCTGGGGTGAGCATAAGGGGGAGGGAGGGAGGGGTAGGCAGGATTACCATCAGGGTTCAAAGGGAGCTGAGAAGCACTTTTGCTAGCTCTTGGCCCCCTGAGACTTCAAACTCAAATAATCACAAGTTAGAATGAACTTGAATTTGGGAGGTCCCCACCCACACCCAAAGAACCCCCCATCAACTTGCCAGGCTTTATGAACTAAAGATGCGCATAAGCATTGGACTTGACCCTACCCAGCAAAGGCAACTCATAATCTGACCCAGGGGCTCTAACAAGATTCAGAATTGTATTTGCAGAAGGGCCACAGATCTCCAATCAGAAAATCATGGTCTGAGTCCCAACTCTGCTACTGTATGAATTTAGTCACTTAGTCAGTCAGTCACTGAGGCAATGACTTATGTTTAGCTGTGCTAAAATCTGGAGAGAGAAAGAAAGAAAGAAAGAAAGAAAGAAAGAAAGAAAGAAAGAAAG
>NW_020951069.1:0-2921 GCF_900497805.2 Vombatus ursinus
TCCCTTCCCGGCACCCCACCGGACCCTGTTCCCTTCCCGGCACCCCACCGGACCCTGTTTTGTAACCGGACAGTATAAATATCTCAGATGAAACCCTCGGTGGGACGGCCCCTGGGATGCACGCCTGGGGTCCGTCGCCGGCCGGCTCAAATAAACGCGCTCTCAATTAAAGTCAATTGGGTGTGATGCTCTGATTTCTCTCGGGCGTCCAGTTCATTTGGAGGTCCCACCGAGATTGCCCTTTGGGCCAGCTGCTTCGGCGTTGCTGGAAGGCCGGGGTGGGACGTGTTCAGGGGATGGCCACCGGGAAGATGTGCCCCGGCCCCGAACACTGACTTATCCCGTGCGAACCAGCCCGCCCCGTATTCTTCCTCTAAATTTCTTAATTGGGCACCGAGCGCTCTGGTCTCAGTCTGATCGGTGAGTACTCAACGGAAGTAAGTGGCCTGGCTGGACGCAGCTGTAACGCCCTTACTGACCTCCACGGGACGCCGTGTGAGAGTCCTGATTATCTGCAGTCTGGCGCCACATGTTAATGTCTGGAGTGTTGCCTTAACTGTTTATGTCTGTCTTATATGTTTTATCCGTCTGTGATTGTCCTAATTGATTTGCCTCTTCCCGTCCGTGATGGGTCAGGGGCCGTCAAGCCCCGCACCGGGGACCCCTCTCTCAGTTGTCCTACAGAATTTTAAACAGTTTCGGCGCATTGCCAAGGGATATGAGTTTCAGGTTACCAAAGAAAATTTGTCCACTTTTTGCCAACAAGAATGGCCTACATTTGGGGTTGGGTGGCCCCCGGAAGGGACATTTGACGTGACCATTACTGGGAGGGTCAGGAAGATTGCTTATGGGACCCCTGGCCATCCCGATCAGATCCCATATATAACTGCATGGATAGATTTTAAACCCCCATCAAAGCCACTCCGGGTTCAAGCTTTGTCCAAAGTTGGGGTGCACTCGGGGCCAACATCCGGTCAAAAAGTTCCCGGGACTACGCAAATAGGAGCCAAGGTCTTACCCCCTTCCGATCCTGACCCCCTGGACCCGGCTGAGCCCCGACCCCCACCATATCCTGTTCAGGGGTCGAGCCACCCCTCGGCCCCGCCTCTGACAAGTCCTCCTCATACTCGAACAGGGACGCCTTACGGCTCCTCCGGGTCCGGGTTTTCCCCCGACTCCACTGTATCTGCCTTTCCCCTGCGACAGGTCCCCACGACCCCCGGGGAGTCGGGGAGACCCTTCATGGTCTATGTCCCCTTTTCAACCAGTGATTTATACAATTGGAAACAACAGAATCCGTCCTTTTCGGACAAGCCCCAAAGTCTGATTTCCCTTTTGGAGACAGTCTTCTATACACACCAGCCTACTTGGGATGACTGTCAGCAGCTCCTGCGGGTTCTTTTCACCACTGAGGAGCGTGATAAGATCATATTGGAAGCCAGGAAAAGGGTTATGGACCCCGACGGCCGCCCCTCAACTGATCCGGGCCGCCGGAATCATGTTTTTCCCGAAAGTCGCCCTGACTGGGACCCAAATTCTGATCGGGGGCGAGAGGCTTTGGACAGGTATCGCCAGTTACTGTTAGGGGGGTTAAGGGCAGCAGCGCGGAAGCCCACCAATATGTCTAAGGTTAGTGAGATCAAGCACGGGAAAAGTGAATCTCCAGCTGCTTATTTGGAAAGATTGTATGAGGCCTACCGCACTTACACCCCCATTGACCCTGAGGATCCTAACAACCGGAGAGCAGTGGTGATAGACTTTGTGTCTAATTCGGCTCCTGACATCCGGCGAAAACTGCAAAAATTGGATGGATTCGAGGGATTCACCCTGCAGTCCGGACAAAGGCTGCTTTCGCGGGAACGTGTGTCAGCTATCCTGGGCATGCCGGCCCCAGCAACCCGCCGCGGGCTCCGCGAATTTTTGGGAATGGCCGGGTACTGCCGACTGTGGATCTTAGGATTTGCGGAAATCGCTAAACCACTGTATGAGGCACTGTCAGGTGAGCCTGCCAAGTTCCTGTGGGGACCAAGGCAGGAGGAGGCTTTTAACAAACTGCGCGGAGCGTTAGCTAGCACCCCCGCTCTTGCCCTGCCAGACCTGACTAAGCCGTTCCGCCTCTATGTCTCAGAATCTCAGGCAGTGGCCAAGGGAGTGCTAACCCAGCCTTTGGGGCCCTGGAATCGCCCAGTGGCCTATCTTTCCAAGCAGCTTGACTCGGTCGCTGCTGGGTGGCCTACATGTCTTCGAACTGTCGCGGCTGTCGCGACCCTGGTCAGGGAGGCAACAAAGCTGACCTTCGGCCAGCCCCTTGAGATTTCTGCATCTCACCACCTGGAGCAGTTGCTGCACACCCCTCCCACTTGGTGGATCTCTAATTCTCGTCTGACTCACTACCAGTCCCTCCTGTTGGATCCGAGCCCGCAGCTCCTCCTGGTACCAGGACTTGTATAACTGGTCCCCCTGGCTCACCACTCTACTCTCTGCTATAATGGGCCCCTTGGTTCTTCTCCTCCTAGGATTATTGGTCGCCCCTTGCATCATGAATTGTCTCTCCCGCTACATCCAGCAGCGTATACAGTCTCTGAAACTGTTTGTCCTACGCAAATCCTATACACCCCCGGATTTGGAAGAGTTAGCGCCCCTGGACTCTGTTGAGTCCTCTGTATAACTTGCTCTTGAAAAGGGGGGGAATGTGATAGACCCTCCGTTAGGGAATCCGGGGAAGTCTCCACGCCCCGGGGCCTCTGGCTCAGCTTCCCCTAACGGCTGTTACAACACCCTGGGTGAAATCCTCAAGGGTGGGGTGCAACATCCTGTTCTGTAAATGACCTGATCTGTCTTCCCGGCACCCCACCGGACCCTGCTCCCTTCCCGGCACCCCACCGGACCCTGTTCCCTTCCCGGCACCCCACCGGACCCTG
>NW_020951070.1:0-1061 GCF_900497805.2 Vombatus ursinus
TGCTCAAGGTCACACAACTCTGAAGATAGGAGGATTCCTGGCAGGACAGTGAGGGAGAGGGAGCAAACACAGGTCATGGCTGCTTGGGTGGAGCCTTAGCTCTGGTCTCTCCCCTCCTTTCAAAACCTCTAAGAACAACAATCAAGTCCAAGGAACTCTGGGTGGAGACCCATGCAGGATCTCCTGTCTCCACCCTCTGCCCACCCGCCCAGTGAAGCCAAAGTCCAGATGCCTGCCTGGCACTGGCTGGGACCCCTCTCCTCTCCTGAGATGATCACATGGCTTGGGGGTCTGTTCTCCATAGGATTAATTTATGTTGACTGTTTTCCTGTTGTTAAACAATCCTCAAATCCCTTGTATAAGCTCAACTTGATCATAACAAATAATTTCTTGGATGAATTAGCATGGTTTGTTTGTCAGGGGTCACTTTTCTCCGTTGTGTGCAATTTTCCTATCCATAATAAACCTGCCCAGAATAAGAGCTGCCGTAACACCAGCACATTTATTAAGCCCCTACTGTATGCAGTCTCCGGTACTAGTTTCCAGGGAAGAAACAAAGTTTAATTGAAACCCCATCCCTAACCTCATGTAGGACTTACAGGGCAACAGAATCAGTCCCCAACCCAGGTAACTGTAATAGACAGCAAATGCTATAGAAAGTACTAGAGAATACTAATAGCTAATATTTATATAACGCTTACTGTATACCAGGCTCTGTACTAAGTGCTTTACAAATATTATCACATTTGAAACTCACAACAACCCTGGGAGGTAGGTGCTATTATTATCCCCATTTTACAGATGAGGAAACTAAGGCAAACATAGATTAAGTGACTTGCCCAGGGTCACAGAGCTCATAAATGTCTGTGTCTGGATTTGAACTCAGGTCTTCCTGACTCCAAATCCAGCATTCTACCCACTGCACCACCTAGCTGCCCTTAAGATGAGATCTAGAAGTGAAAGTCTTTACCAATAGGGGATCAGAGAAGAAGGGATCATGATAGAGGAGGTGGCAGTTGAGCTGGACTATATAGTATTTTTTTTTTAATTGAGGCAGTTGG
>NW_020951071.1:0-9916 GCF_900497805.2 Vombatus ursinus
TTCCATGAAAGGCCAGAGAACCAGGGATCTGGTCTCCCTCTCAGCCCCAGCCACCCCAGCCTCTGCAGCAGCTGTCCCACCTCATCTGCTATCACCATCAGAGGCTGGGGCCTCTTGACAAGTCACAAGACACAGAGGGTGAGAGATAGGGCCGTCCTTCCCTGGAGGCACAGGTGAAGGAAGTAACTGCTTGGGTGCTGAGAAGGTCCCTTTATCTGCTCCCCCCATACCCCCAATAAGAAAAAGGGTATTTTAAACGCCACCCTCCCAACCCAGGCGGCCCTCCAAGCTTGAGGCTTAAAAATGTATCTAAAACATTACATGCTGCGTTATTGAGGGGTACAAAGAGGCTTAATTTCGTGCATTTCACTTCATTTTTTCGTTCTTTTATTTTTGCTTTTTGGTGAGGCAATGGGGTTAAGTGACTTGCCCAGGGTCACACAGTAAGTGTCAAGTATCTGAGGCCGAATTTGAACTCAGGTCCTCCTGACTCCAAGGCCAGAGCTCTATCCACTGTGCCACCTAGCTGCTCCCCTCTTTTTTATTCTTACAGATATTCCATAGCCTCAGATGCCAAGAGCCCTACCAATTTTGACAATTCTAAGACCCAAATTTGCGTTCTGTGGCTAAATTGACTGGACTCTGTGGTCTCAAAGATCCACCCCATTCCCAACAATCTCTGGTTCTTGATTGTCAGCCTTATTTCTTTATATCAAATGGGCAGGTGAGTGTTTGCTCCATTCACAATCAATCCAGGGGCCTTGAGGTGGTCATCCTGGTCTTACAGGTCTTGGTTGTTTGTAGACTCAGCCAAAGGCATCTTGCCATAGAGGCCTGGATGGAGAAGTTGGGATGGGTCGCTATGGAATGGTCGGAAAAGGCTGGTGTCTTTCCTTTGGGCTGCAGATTTTCTTGGCTGGGGCACACAGCTGGCCACGAGGACAGGGGCCTCGGATGTTCCTCTTCCTCTCTCTTAGCTGCGGCTCAGAGCTCCCCAGGCGGTTGATCACAGTTGGCAGGATGGTAGAAGTCCAAGTTGTCCGAGGCAGAGTGCGGAGTGGTGTCCATCCTGCCATCAGAGAGCCAAAGAGAGGGAATAGATTAGAACCCGGGTCATTGCTTCCTCTGCCAGTCCTTGGTGTCTGAGTCCTTGAAGGCAGAAGACGTGGGGAAAAGCCCTGAGCTGTGACGGAGGGAGAGCCAAGGAAGGCTGGACACGGGAGGTGGCCCAGCAATGGGGAGAGGCAGATTCCATTGCATCCCATTGTCTCTATGGCCTCTGCAGGGCAATCTCCCCTCCCCTCCTCTCTTTCCCTTGAATGGGGGCGATGTGGTGGTAATATGGACTTGGTTTTTGGTTCATGAGGGATTCTGGTCTGGGAGGCAGGATCCTCAAAATGGAGGCTTACATTTCTGATTTAGGCCTCAAAGTCTCAGGGCTGAGGAGATCCCTCTCATTCCAACCTCAGTATTCTCCTGACAGCTATTTCCCTACCGGCCTGGGAACACAGGAGGAGGGCCAAAGGGGAGACCCAGGTCCAGGAGTCTCTGCGGGGACATTGGAGCATGGGTACCTTACCTGCCCTAGATAGGTGGGGTTCAGATGAAATGGCCCCCCTGGGGGACACTTGATCTGTCAGAGGGAGAGGAAGGAGAAGGATTCTGAGGTGAGGGGAGGGTGAGTGTGCAATGCATTCCAGGAGTGGGGCACAGCCAGTGCGAAGAACTGGAGAGGTGAGGTGGGATATTGACAGTGGGGGCTGGAAAGGCAGGTTAGATGCCCTCAGAACTTCCTTCCAAACTCAGAGCCGCTGAACTGAGTTAACCATTGGTCTGACCTGGAGTAACTTTTCTTAAATTAAGTTATGTGGATGACAATGATAAGCCACACCCAGTGTACTTGGCTGTTTGCTCTGGACATGTGCGTAAAGACTCATTTCAATCCAATGAACATTTATTGAGTGAGGGAGACAACATTACACAGTGGAAAACTGGATTCCAGTGCAAAGACTTAATATCCCGCGTGATCTCGGATGGTACACCCAAGCTCTCTGAGCTAGATGACCTCTTCAGTCTGGGAGCGTGGGCGCAGTGTCCGGAAGCAGGCTAGGTGATACGAGGGTGTGGGGCACAGAGATGAGCCTCCCTCAGAGGCCCTATAACCTTGGTAGGGAGTCAAGGCTTGGACACAGATAACTAGAATCCATTTGTAAGGAGGGAGCTGAAACCATTCTGTTTCAGTTTTGACACTTTGTTGAGACAAGAACACTTTCGACTGAATCCTGCAATCAGAACTGAGTGAACAGGGTCCATGTATTACCTGATGGGACCAAAGTCATTGTGTGAGAGACTGGGTCAGGCCCTAAGTGATTTCTAACAAAGGGAGAAGCTATGTCAGAACTGGTGGGAGTCATGGGGAGGGTCTAGATTCAAGAGATTGGAGCCAAGAAAGAAGTGAGTTGTAGCAGAAAAGGAAGAGATTGAGGAGACCCGTCGGCTTTATAGGCGTCTTGGGGACAAGGACGCCGGCTGAGGCTAGCCCAAGAAAAGGTCCGTTCTTCCCCGATTCACCCAACTGATGCCTCTCTAACCTTCTCTTCCTCTTGGAGCTGATATTCACCAGCCTATCTTTCTGCCCATCTAGGGAAGGGAGGGAAGAATAAAGGGACCCGCCCCCACTTTTTATATTTTAACCTGAAACAAATGGACCTTCTGTGACACATTACTCCTTTCTGAGGTCTGAATGAGACTGACTCACCTAGGAAGGAAGCATTGATCCCCTCTGGCTAGGGTTTCCAGCTGGTTCTGCAATGGAAGACTAAGCCTAGGAAGAAGAATCATATGACCGTGTCCCCTTTGGGGACTGGTGGGCCAAGCCTCCTATGCAAGCTTTCCTCAGGCGGGGGGTGATGGGAATCCTGGGGAGAGATGGAGGAGTCCCCAAAGCAGGAGTTAACCAACTGTGCACCAGCCTGGGAGGTGGACTGCTGCTGTAGGGGGTATTTAGCCAGTTAGTGGGCATTTGTGTGCATTTGGATGCAAATGACTTAGCAGAGAATCTCTGTGTGATGAGATTGGATCCAGATGTGCTCCTAGCAGCACATCTGCTCGGCTTACAGTTCTGGGAGGGATCAGAGGGATGCAGATTTAGAACTGGAAGAGGTCATAGAGGTCGTTCTGTCTGACTCTCCCGTTGTACAGATGAGGAAACTGAGGCTCAGAAAGGTTATGTAATGTGTGTGTATGAGTGTGTGCACATGAATGTATGTATGTGCATATGTATGTGTATGTAGGAGAGCATGTATGCAAGTGGATGTGAGTGTATGACTACATGACTGTATGTATATGTGTGTGAATATGGTTGTGTGTGTGTGAATTTTATGAGTGTGTGAGAGTATGTTTGTGTAAGTGTGTATGTGTGAGAGCATGTATGCATGTGTATGTGTTCAAGTGCATGTGTGTGAGAGCTTGCGTGTGAGTGTGTATATGTGTGTGAATATGGTTGTGTGTGTGTGAGAGTATGTTTGTGTGTGTATGTGGGAGAGCACATATGCATGAGAGCATGTATGCATGTGTATGTGTTCAAGTACGTGTGTGTGAGAGCATGCGTGTAAGTATATATATATGGGTGAGTGTATATGACTGTGTATGTGTATGTGTGTGAGTGTGAGTATGAGTGGGTGAATTTTGTGAGCATGTGTGTGTGTGTGTGTGTGTGTGTGTGTGTGTGTGTGTGTGTGTGGTCCCATCAGGAAGGAGGCAGGGCTGGTCTCCCCAGCCCTGGGAGATGCCGCTGCTGCTGCTGCTGCTGTTATTCTAAACCCTCCCTCAGTAACCAGGCCCTGAGCTAAGGGCACAAGAGCCTCTTGGACAAGCCAAGATCCCAAAGTCCCTGACGCAGCCTGGGCTGACATTCGGGCCAGTCAGCAGAAAGGCCTGTTTGTCAGGCACCTTCCTGAGACTGAGCTGAGAGGGCCTGGGGGGAGGGGAAACCAGGCCCTCTGTGCCAGGGGTGGGGGGAGCCATGGGAGGCCTGCCAAGGGGGCCACAGTGGAGCTGTGCTCCATTCCTGGAGGCCTTTCCCTCTGTCTTCCAGCTCTTGCCTTTCATCTCTTCTCCCTTGATCCCCCCATTTCTGGCCTTCAGACGGATCTGGTGGGGGGGAGGGGAGGAGGGCCATCCCTCAGGAGCCTCTGTCCCCTCCCGAGGGCCTGCCTGACCCTCCTGAGGAGGAGCCCCTGGGCTGGCCTCAGGGGCCAGAGCCAGAGAATCACTAGGATGGATGCAGACCATGTGGGACAGGGCAGGGAGGGGGAAGTCGCTTTTCTGAGACCCAAGTCTGGTCAATTTATGAACTTGGCAAAAGGGCCATCTGCCTGAGACCCAAGCTGCCAGGGACATTGGGTCAGAGGCCATAAGGCCATCAGCAATCAGCAAACATTTACTGAGAACCTGAGAGCCATTCCCTCAACTAAGCATGCTCTCCCCTCCCCTCCCCTCCATCCCTGCCCATCCCCTTTCCTCTGCCTATTGACGTCCCACCTAGATCACCTCAAGGGACCATCTCGGAGACCCCCAGGAGTCTTTCCAGATCTCCCCTCTGTACCACCCCCCAGCTCAGTACATGGGATTGTGGATTTAGCTGGGGGGTTCCTTAGGAAGGCATCCAGTCTAACCCTTTCATTCTATTTATGAGAAGGCTGAATGAGGGGGTGATGGGAGTCTTGGCCTTGCTTCCTTACTCAGCTCAAGGCTGTGAAAGCCAACTCAGCTCCCCTCCCCCCCTAGCTGGATGTGAACCCTCCTTCCTCCAAGCTGCAGAGGGCTCTGGGAGTGCCTTTCCTGGGGCCTTAACGCATTCTGTCCTCTCTTTTCATTATCCACACAGGGGTCTTATATCTGCCATTGTGGTGGGAAGCAGGGTACAAAGGACAGGGAGTGAAACTCTGGGTGCCGAACTTGGAGACGATGGACCTTGGGCAAATTACCTATCATCTCTTGGCTCCAGCATCTCATTTTAAAAAATAATTAATGCCTCATTTTTATTGGGAAAAAATTATCTGCAGTTTTTTCATATGCATATGGATATAGCACTGGAAATAGGCTCTGAACTTGCTAGCCCCACCCCCCACTTTATCAGTATTGGTGTGTTGGCTTCCAGAGGGAGGATACAGCTTCTTTCTCGGGGCTCTAGGGGTACCCTAAAAGGCTTTGGGAGGTTCTCTCTCTCTGTGTCCCTTTGTCTCTCTCCATCTCTCTGTCTCTGCCTGTCTCTCTGTCCCTGTCCCTCTCTGTCTTTGTCTCTGTCTTTGTCTCTATCTCCCTGTCTCTGTCTGTCTGTCTCTTTCTGTCTATCTCTCTGATCCTGCCTTTTTCTGTCTGTCTTGTGTTTTCTCTCATTAGCCCCCTTCTGATGTATTCCCAGTATTTAATCAATGACTAGGTTTTATTATAATTTTTAAATATTAACATCAATTAGCTTCTTAAAAAGGGATATTTCCTGAGAAGATATAGGAAGAAGTAAAGAGTAAAAACACCTCCCTGAAAAAGGGGCGCACTGTCCTCTACCCCTTTGGCCTCTGGGGAAGGTTGTTGTTACTGTTTAGTTGTGACCTCATCTGGGGTTTGCTTGACAAAGATACTGGAGCGGTTTGCCATTTCCTTCTCCAGCTCATTTGATAGATGAGGAAACTGAGACAAACAGGGTTGAAGTGACTTGCCCAGGGTCACTCGACTAGCGAGCTTCTAAAACTGGATTTGAACTCAGATCTTCATGACTCCAGGCCCAGTGCTCTACCAGCTGCCCCTGGGGAGGGTAGCCATGAATATAAAGTAGCAGCTACCAAGCTTTTCTCCCACCAAGCTCACTTGGTGATAGCCAATGGGTGAGTTCCCCCATCACTTGTAGAACACGTGTGGGGTGCTGGGTGAATCCCCTGCTGGGATGGGTCAGATAGGATGCTTCTCACGGCTGCCCCGGGTGGGGATGGGGGTGAGAGACCAGGCTGGGCTGCTGTGGTTATCACAGACTTGGCTACAGGCTCCCATCCCTGGGTCTCTGGTAGCTCCTCTGTCCTTTCAAAGCTCATGAGGTCATTCTGTCTCTGATACTCATTCGCCGAACATTAGGGAAGAATGTGTACAGCATGGACAGGAGAAACAAAAATACTGGGTCTTGGAGGCTTCATGGCAACCAGGGGGGCAGGGGTTCTCCCACCTGTAGGTTCATGGTACTTTTTCCTCCTCAGTAGCCAAGAGAAAGACAGGCAGAGAGAGAATGAGACAGAGAGAGAGAAAGAGACAGAGACAGAGAGACAGACAGAGACAGACAGAGACAGACAGAGACAGAGATGGGGGAGGGTGAAAGGGAGGGGGAGGAAGGACGGGGATAGAAAGACAAAGACGAAGAGACAGAGAGAGACACAGGGATGGGGAGGGAGACGGAGGAGGATAGAGACAGAGATAGACAGAGAGACAGAGGGAGAGAGTGAGTGAGAGAGAGAGGGAGGGAAGGAGGGAGAGAGAGAGAGAATCAGAGAGAGAGAGAGAGAGAGAGAGAGAAACAGGGGGAGGTAGACAACGAGGAGGAGGAAGAGGGGGAAGAGACAGAGCAGGGCCTCACTTTTAAAATGCCTGGGTCATTCAGATGACTTCTCCGGTCCCTTCTAACTCTGAATCTATGATGCAATACCTTACATATTCCTGTGTACCATCTGTAAAGGCTGGCACAGAGCAGGTGCCCAGTTCACATTTGTGGAAGTGCGTCAGAGAGCAGATGAAAACCCAACGGTCAACAATGACTGAGGCTTGAGGCTCATGGGAAGCTGGACAGGGCAGTGCCGCGAGCTCTGGGGGGCAGTCACTGGACACAGTCTCCAGGGATGTTGCCGAGGGGGGCTTCCCACCAGGGCAGATCCCAGGAAGTCACAGGGCCGTGGAAGTCGAGGCTTGACCCTGGCTCTCCTACCTGCTCCCCTGAGTGACCATGGGCAGGTCACTTTCCCTCCCTGGTCTCAGGCTCTTCCTCTGTGAAATGAACAGGCTGTTTTAGGAGGTCTCAAGGTCCCTTCAAGCTTTAAAGCCCCTAATAATGTGACCCAAGTTCCTTAGGGAAAGGAGAGGAAATTGTCATCTGCTGTCGGGCCAGCCCAATATCCTAGGAGAAGAAAGAGGAGACCCTGTGTTCTTCCACCCGCTTTCCCAGGTTCAGGGATGAACCATTTATCCTTTAAAACAAGGTTCCCTCCCACCCATCCTCATGACCAAACCCATTTTTGTTCACTGTATCCTTGATCTAGACCTGGTGGGAATCTCAGAGGCCCCTGGCCCAATCTACCCATTTTACTGAAGAGACGGAGGACCAGGAAGGGTAAATGATTTGCCCAAGGCCGTGCAGGGTCTGAGCCACGGAGATGGCGTTCTCTCTTCAGCGTCAGGGCTCTTTCCACAGCACCACCCTGTTTCTTGTTTGCCCCTGTTCTTTAGGAGAAGCTCCCCCCCCCCCCCCCTCTCCCCCCCCCCCCCCCCCCCGTTCCATGAAAGGCCAGAGAACCAGGGATCTGGTCTCCCTCTCAGCCCCAGCCACCCCAGCCTCTGCAGCAGCTGTCCCACCTCATCTGCTATCACCATCAGAGGCTGGGGCCTCTTGACAAGTCACAAGACACAGAGGGTGAGAGATAGGGCCGTCCTTCCCTGGAGGCACAGGTGAAGGAAGTAACTGCTTGGGTGCTGAGAAGGTCCCTTTATCTGCTCCCCCCATACCCCCAATAAGAAAAAGGGTATTTTAAACGCCACCCTCCCAACCCAGGCGGCCCTCCAAGCTTGAGGCTTAAAAATGTATCTAAAACATTACATGCTGCGTTATTGAGGGGTACAAAGAGGCTTAATTTCGTGCATTTCACTTCATTTTTTCGTTCTTTTATTTTTGCTTTTTGGTGAGGCAATGGGGTTAAGTGACTTGCCCAGGGTCACACAGTAAGTGTCAAGTATCTGAGGCCGAATTTGAACTCAGGTCCTCCTGACTCCAAGGCCAGAGCTCTATCCACTGTGCCACCTAGCTGCTCCCCTCTTTTTTATTCTTACAGATATTCCATAGCCTCAGATGCCAAGAGCCCTACCAATTTTGACAATTCTAAGACCCAAATTTGCGTTCTGTGGCTAAATTGACTGGACTCTGTGGTCTCAAAGATCCACCCCATTCCCAACAATCTCTGGTTCTTGATTGTCAGCCTTATTTCTTTATATCAAATGGGCAGGTGAGTGTTTGCTCCATTCACAATCAATCCAGGGGCCTTGAGGTGGTCATCCTGGTCTTACAGGTCTTGGTTGTTTGTAGACTCAGCCAAAGGCATCTTGCCATAGAGGCCTGGATGGAGAAGTTGGGATGGGTCGCTATGGAATGGTCGGAAAAGGCTGGTGTCTTTCCTTTGGGCTGCAGATTTTCTTGGCTGGGGCACACAGCTGGCCACGAGGACAGGGGCCTCGGATGTTCCTCTTCCTCTCTCTTAGCTGCGGCTCAGAGCTCCCCAGGCGGTTGATCACAGTTGGCAGGATGGTAGAAGTCCAAGTTGTCCGAGGCAGAGTGCGGAGTGGTGTCCATCCTGCCATCAGAGAGCCAAAGAGAGGGAATAGATTAGAACCCGGGTCATTGCTTCCTCTGCCAGTCCTTGGTGTCTGAGTCCTTGAAGGCAGAAGACGTGGGGAAAAGCCCTGAGCTGTGACGGAGGGAGAGCCAAGGAAGGCTGGACACGGGAGGTGGCCCAGCAATGGGGAGAGGCAGATTCCATTGCATCCCATTGTCTCTATGGCCTCTGCAGGGCAATCTCCCCTCCCCTCCTCTCTTTCCCTTGAATGGGGGCGATGTGGTGGTAATATGGACTTGGTTTTTGGTTCATGAGGGATTCTGGTCTGGGAGGCAGGATCCTCAAAATGGAGGCTTACATTTCTGATTTAGGCCTCAAAGTCTCAGGGCTGAGGAGATCCCTCTCATTCCAACCTCAGTATTCTCCTGACAGCTATTTCCCTACCGGCCTGGGAACACAGGAGGAGGGCCAAAGGGGAGACCCAGGTCCAGGAGTCTCTGCGGGGACATTGGAGCATGGGTACCTTACCTGCCCTAGATAGGTGGGGTTCAGATGAAATGGCCCCCCTGGGGGACACTTGATCTGTCAGAGGGAGAGGAAGGAGAAGGATTCTGAGGTGAGGGGAGGGTGAGTGTGCAATGCATTCCAGGAGTGGGGCACAGCCAGTGCGAAGAACTGGAGAGGTGAGGTGGGATATTGACAGTGGGGGCTGGAAAGGCAGGTTAGATGCCCTCAGAACTTCCTTCCAAACTCAGAGCCGCTGAACTGAGTTAACCATTGGTCTGACCTGGAGTAACTTTTCTTAAATTAAGTTATGTGGATGACAATGATAAGCCACACCCAGTGTACTTGGCTGTTTGCTCTGGACATGTGCGTAAAGACTCATTTCAATCCAATGAACATTTATTGAGTGAGGGAGACAACATTACACAGTGGAAAACTGGATTCCAGTGCAAAGACTTAATATCCCGCGTGATCTCGGATGGTACACCCAAGCTCTCTGAGCTAGATGACCTCTTCAGTCTGGGAGCGTGGGCGCAGTGTCCGGAAGCAGGCTAGGTGATACGAGGGTGTGGGGCACAGAGATGAGCCTCCCTCAGAGGCCCTATAACCTTGGTAGGGAGTCAAGGCTTGGACACAGATAACTAGAATCCATTTGTAAGGAGGGAGCTGAAACCATTCTGTTTCAGTTTTGACACTTTGTTGAGACAAGAACACTTTCGACTGAATCCTGCAATCAGAACTGAGTGAACAGGGTCCATGTATTACCTGATGGGACCAAAGTCATTGTGTGAGAGACTGGGTCAGGCCCTAAGTGATTTCTAACAAAGGGA
>NW_020951072.1:0-2697 GCF_900497805.2 Vombatus ursinus
TTCCCCAAACTGTAAGAATTAAGTAAAAATAGGGCTGCTAGGTAGAAGAATCAGAGCTGGACCTAGGAAGCCATTCTAAGGAAACAAAAATTGGGAGATTGGGGGAGGGGGGGCAGATAAGAGAAGCTGAGAGAGAGATGTAAGTCCCTATTTTCCACATGTGGTTTTGGATCTTTAAATAGAATTCCTGTCACCTTCCAAAGTACAATGTCCAAGGTTGTTGTCCCCTGTTGATCACCTCCTTTCCCCCTCCTCCAACCCTCATCATTTTCCCCTCCCTTCCTGGATCAACTCAAGGCCATCCATAGTCACTCTTTCCCTGGAGCCTGGTTGCTGACAGGTGGCTGATGACCCCAGAACTCTGGCACCAAAGTGTGTACCAGAAAAGAAGGTGGGCACTTCTCAGGGACATGAGAACTAGTGGCAGGGAGGAGGTTGGGTAGCATGTGGCCTGATATGTGACTTAAATCCTATGCTAGGTGAAATTTGGTCCAAAGTCAGATATTTATTTCTAGCTTGTCAGCATGGAGGGCATGGTATTTGTGGCTAATGGCTTAAGGCAGAGGTGTTAACCATCCCTGGGAGGATCTAGTTATCCAAAGAACAGGCAGATAAAAAAAGTGGGAAGGCAACAAGCATTTCTATGATGCCTATTATGTGCCAGATGCTTTACAAATACGATCTCATTTGAGTCTTAAAACAATAATAATCTGTTATTATCCCCATTTTACAGTTGAGGAAATTGAGGTAGATAGAGGTTAAGTGATCTACTCAGGATCACACAGCTAGTAAGTATCTGAGTTCAAAGCTCTAGTCTTCCTGTCCAGTACTCTACATTGCACCTCTATGATACCAAATGATTCAGAGAGAAGATCCAATAAAGGTACCAAGGAATCCTGCTATGGAATATGGAAGTAGAAATATTTGTGGTAGCAAATCTGAAAATGAAGAAAACAGGAAAATTCAGGATGAGGAAATAATAGGTGTTGAGGAAGGATCTGAATAAGGATTGGGGAAAGGATGAGAACAGGAAGAGATGGAGAGGAATAAGGATGTCAAATCTGAGAGGATAAGGACAATGAAGTCTTTTCTAGTGTAAGGACCAGTTTACAAGAGGACTAGATCCCAAAATTTCAGCTTTTATATACCACCACTCCACTCCAGATCCTGTTAGAACTCCTTAGACTATAGCTGTTACTTTTCTAAAGAAGGGGTTGGGGGCAGGGAGAAAAAAATGGGAGAAAGGGAGAGGTCATAGTGATGCTGAATCACCCAACCGCTGTAAGAATATGTTTGACATTTAGTTGATTCGCTATCAAACAACCTAATATCAAACATATCACACAGAAGCAGGGAACCTGGGAATAGGCAAAAATGAAAAATTAAGGGCCCGAGCATGGTCAGTGAAAGGATGGATTATATATCAGTACTAGCTCCTGCCCTTTTCTCATTTCCCATACCCCTTCCTGTTCATTTTCCCTCAGTGCCTCCCCAATCTGTGCTCCTGTCCTCCCCAATGCCCTTGACTTTCACAATGGCTGGTTAGATTGGCTAGGAAAACATGCCTGGACAGGCTCCATATCCATGTACTACTCTTAGTAAGTCAGGCCAGAGATTCTCCTATCCTATGTCCAAGATACATGATGGATCAGCAATGTCAACACCTTATCGACCTGCATCTGCTCATCCTAACTTTAAGCACCTTGAGAATCCCCAACCGTATGTTATTGGTAAACCTTACTTTGCCTCCATAATGGAACACCAGTTCCAGTATATATTCCCTAGTAGAACCTTTCCATTCACACCTCGAAAAGCTGTGGAGGTCAACCCCATAAGTACCTGACCAATTCTAGTCCACTGATTTCCACTTGATTGTTCTCATACCCTGGGTAGCATAGACATAGAACTTCCAGGCAATGCTTAACTTCTTTCCCCATCTTGCCCCTTTTTTCCATTCCTTTCCCTCTTTATGCCACTCATGCAAGTCAGTTTTATTCCATTTGTTTCTCAGGTGCCTATAACAAAAGTGACCCAGTCTTTTTAAAATGTCTAGCCTTTAATTTCCCCCTCACCCATCCCAGGATTCCTAGTGGAATGGGATCAGAGAACCCCAGGTTGCAGATGACTTACAGCCTTTCTTTCCTGACTCAGCCTGGAGGCTGTATAAGCAGAATGGAAAAAGCCAGTTGCATTTGATGAAAAGGGCTAGGATCCATGTTCCTCTTCTCCTTTGGGACTTTTGCTCTTGTAGGAAATCTAAGAGTCTGGACTGCCCCTCTTTTTTCTTTAGGATTCCTTCCTTGCAAAGATCCATGCTTCTCCTCTTTGGCAGCTCTTCTGTAAAGACCCCAGTTTACCATTGGCCCAGCTAGTTTCAAACAGGAGTTCACTGGGTAGAGGAGGAACAGAATCTCATTGAGGAAGAGGGTAGATGCTTCTGGAGGCTGTGACCAAAGCTCAGGGTTATAACTATTGGAAAATTCTAGGGGGGGGGGGGGGGATCCAGCAACATGGCTTCAGCCCCCAGGCAGGCCTGCCCCATGTGTCCCTGTTCCCACTATTATAGACTCCCCCCCGCCCTGCCTCTAAATGACACTCTGTCCTTGGGCCAGATCGATAGTTTGTCCCTTGTTGCCTATCAATTTCTGTCAACCTTGTGGTTCATGTCCTCTAGGGAAAAGAACAGCTTACGGGCAC
>NW_020951073.1:0-2695 GCF_900497805.2 Vombatus ursinus
GTGCCCGTAAGCTGTTCTTTTCCCTAGAGGACATGAACCACAAGGTTGACAGAAATTGATAGGCAACAAGGGACAAACTATCGATCTGGCCCAAGGACAGAGTGTCATTTAGAGGCAGGGCGGGGGGGAGTCTATAATAGTGGGAACAGGGACACATGGGGCAGGCCTGCCTGGGGGCTGAAGCCATGTTGCTGGATCCCCCCCCCCCCCTAGAATTTTCCAATAGTTATAACCCTGAGCTTTGGTCACAGCCTCCAGAAGCATCTACCCTCTTCCTCAATGAGATTCTGTTCCTCCTCTACCCAGTGAACTCCTGTTTGAAACTAGCTGGGCCAATGGTAAACTGGGGTCTTTACAGAAGAGCTGCCAAAGAGGAGAAGCATGGATCTTTGCAAGGAAGGAATCCTAAAGAAAAAAGAGGGGCAGTCCAGACTCTTAGATTTCCTACAAGAGCAAAAGTCCCAAAGGAGAAGAGGAACATGGATCCTAGCCCTTTTCATCAAATGCAACTGGCTTTTTCCATTCTGCTTATACAGCCTCCAGGCTGAGTCAGGAAAGAAAGGCTGTAAGTCATCTGCAACCTGGGGTTCTCTGATCCCATTCCACTAGGAATCCTGGGATGGGTGAGGGGGAAATTAAAGGCTAGACATTTTAAAAAGACTGGGTCACTTTTGTTATAGGCACCTGAGAAACAAATGGAATAAAACTGACTTGCATGAGTGGCATAAAGAGGGAAAGGAATGGAAAAAAGGGGCAAGATGGGGAAAGAAGTTAAGCATTGCCTGGAAGTTCTATGTCTATGCTACCCAGGGTATGAGAACAATCAAGTGGAAATCAGTGGACTAGAATTGGTCAGGTACTTATGGGGTTGACCTCCACAGCTTTTCGAGGTGTGAATGGAAAGGTTCTACTAGGGAATATATACTGGAACTGGTGTTCCATTATGGAGGCAAAGTAAGGTTTACCAATAACATACGGTTGGGGATTCTCAAGGTGCTTAAAGTTAGGATGAGCAGATGCAGGTCGATAAGGTGTTGACATTGCTGATCCATCATGTATCTTGGACATAGGATAGGAGAATCTCTGGCCTGACTTACTAAGAGTAGTACATGGATATGGAGCCTGTCCAGGCATGTTTTCCTAGCCAATCTAACCAGCCATTGTGAAAGTCAAGGGCATTGGGGAGGACAGGAGCACAGATTGGGGAGGCACTGAGGGAAAATGAACAGGAAGGGGTATGGGAAATGAGAAAAGGGCAGGAGCTAGTACTGATATATAATCCATCCTTTCACTGACCATGCTCGGGCCCTTAATTTTTCATTTTTGCCTATTCCCAGGTTCCCTGCTTCTGTGTGATATGTTTGATATTAGGTTGTTTGATAGCGAATCAACTAAATGTCAAACATATTCTTACAGCGGTTGGGTGATTCAGCATCACTATGACCTCTCCCTTTCTCCCATTTTTTTCTCCCTGCCCCCAACCCCTTCTTTAGAAAAGTAACAGCTATAGTCTAAGGAGTTCTAACAGGATCTGGAGTGGAGTGGTGGTATATAAAAGCTGAAATTTTGGGATCTAGTCCTCTTGTAAACTGGTCCTTACACTAGAAAAGACTTCATTGTCCTTATCCTCTCAGATTTGACATCCTTATTCCTCTCCATCTCTTCCTGTTCTCATCCTTTCCCCAATCCTTATTCAGATCCTTCCTCAACACCTATTATTTCCTCATCCTGAATTTTCCTGTTTTCTTCATTTTCAGATTTGCTACCACAAATATTTCTACTTCCATATTCCATAGCAGGATTCCTTGGTACCTTTATTGGATCTTCTCTCTGAATCATTTGGTATCATAGAGGTGCAATGTAGAGTACTGGACAGGAAGACTAGAGCTTTGAACTCAGATACTTACTAGCTGTGTGATCCTGAGTAGATCACTTAACCTCTATCTACCTCAATTTCCTCAACTGTAAAATGGGGATAATAACAGATTATTATTGTTTTAAGACTCAAATGAGATCGTATTTGTAAAGCATCTGGCACATAATAGGCATCATAGAAATGCTTGTTGCCTTCCCACTTTTTTTATCTGCCTGTTCTTTGGATAACTAGATCCTCCCAGGGATGGTTAACACCTCTGCCTTAAGCCATTAGCCACAAATACCATGCCCTCCATGCTGACAAGCTAGAAATAAATATCTGACTTTGGACCAAATTTCACCTAGCATAGGATTTAAGTCACATATCAGGCCACATGCTACCCAACCTCCTCCCTGCCACTAGTTCTCATGTCCCTGAGAAGTGCCCACCTTCTTTTCTGGTACACACTTTGGTGCCAGAGTTCTGGGGTCATCAGCCACCTGTCAGCAACCAGGCTCCAGGGAAAGAGTGACTATGGATGGCCTTGAGTTGATCCAGGAAGGGAGGGGAAAATGATGAGGGTTGGAGGAGGGGGAAAGGAGGTGATCAACAGGGGACAACAACCTTGGACATTGTACTTTGGAAGGTGACAGGAATTCTATTTAAAGATCCAAAACCACATGTGGAAAATAGGGACTTACATCTCTCTCTCAGCTTCTCTTATCTGCCCCCCCTCCCCCAATCTCCCAATTTTTGTTTCCTTAGAATGGCTTCCTAGGTCCAGCTCTGATTCTTCTACCTAGCAGCCCTATTTTTACTTAATTCTTACAGTTTGGGGAA
>NW_020951074.1:0-2569 GCF_900497805.2 Vombatus ursinus
AAATGAGAAAACTGAGGTTCAGAGATAGTATTCTGCTAGAGGTTATATAGCAAGATAATGACATAACAACACTATATGCTACTTTTGTGTCCTAAATTTCTCCCTTGGTCCCTGCTCTATTACTTACCTTGGATATTACCCATGTTTCTTCTGGTACAGCCCCCTGTGGCATTTCAGTGGCATAAGCACAAATGCCCAAATTGTTCAGAATATAATGAGGCCATGCTGGACCAGGGATAATATTACCTCTTTCTTTGTTCCAGTGTGAAACCCAAGCTGGGTTTGGTGGTAAGAAGATGACATATGTCCTATTAATACACATCTGCATGCCAGACCCTCATTACAAAAGCCAGGAGCTTAGGATGTGGGGACAGAAGGAGATGAAATGAGTCATGTTAGATGGGCTTAGAGTTCCCTCCCTCTACCCAGCTCGGAGGAGTGGGGAGTGGCCTCCTGCAAGGCATTAGGATCAACTAATTGAACTGGATGGCCCAGGAGGTAAGCACCCCACCCTAAAAGGAAAATAAGACCAAGCAGAATATAAAGGCAGCCCTCTGAGGTAAAGGGCTCAGAAGTTTGGTTTGGGACGAGACACAATCTGTTACCAGCTCTACAGAAGGGCTAAGAAAATAGATAAATAGATGAACAGACAAAATGAAATGGAAGTGTCTTGGTCAGGATAGCATCGTGAGAAAGAAAATATATGTCTATGTATCTCATTACATGGTTTTACTCATGTGAGTTCACAAGTATGAATTTGTGAGTATTTTTGAGAATACAAAATACTATTTGTATTCAGTGTCCTCACAAGTGTTCGTGTGAGTTATGTTCAGTACATAATGTAGTTCATCATGTATGTTTATGCAAACTCTCCCCCATTTACCCCATCTACCTAATACCTACATCTGCTGCTTTCTTCTCTGCTAGTTCCAGCTTCTCCTGGGCATCCTTCAGGGCTTCTGAATACTTGTCCAGTTCATCCTCTGTTCCCTTCAACTTCTTCTGCATAGCTGCCAGCTCGTCCTCCAACTGTGAGAACCCCAAGAAAGCAATACATACACCACAATTACAGTTTAATTGTCCCTGGGTTCCTAGATCCTAATTAGATTCCTTGTCCAGCCTCTGGACTAGTAGCTCCAGGGAAACTCCCCTATCAACCAGTTCCCAATTCTCTGTCCTTGTCATTTGGCCTTGGGAAGCCCAGTACTTACCAGCCCGATACTTGAGATGTCTAATCTGCCCTCAATTTTTGACTTCAGAGACTTGAGGGCCAAAGATTCCAGGGTATCTCGATGGGGTTTGTGTTAAAGGACTGATGAGGGCATTGAGGTGCTGAATGTTAGTGTCCTATCCCTGCTTCCAGAGTCAGATGGACTCTTCAGGAAAGTGATCATCTATTTTACCACAGTGACTAGCACATAGCAGGTACCACATAATTGCTACTATTACTACTACTACTACTACTATCATCATTATTATTTTTTTGTTTTGTTTTGGTGAGGCAGTTGGGGTTAAGTGACTTGCCCAAGGTCACACAGCTAGTAAGTGTCAAGTGTCTGAGGCTGTATTTGAACTCAGGTCCTCCTGATTCCAAGGCTGGAGTTTTATCCACTGCGACACCTAGCTGCCCCTACTAACATTATTATTAATGGATAAACAGAGGCTCAGCAAGTTTCAGTACCTTGTTCGAGGTCATAGGCAGCCAGGACAAACAACTCAGATAGCCTTCTTCCCAACCTGGAGCTCTTTAACACTGGCCAATATTGCCCCTGCTAGGACCACAGGAAAAGGCTATTTCTCCCAGAAAGAGACATTTGTCCTTTCTATCTGTCACCTTCCTTTCTTATTCATCCTCTTCCCATATCCCTTAGCCCCATGTAGATGTTAAAAACAAATTGCAGCACACACCTGCTTGCTTCGGTCCTCTGCCTGCTTCTGTTCAGCCTCAGCCTGCTCTGCCCGGTCCAAGGCATTCTCCTTGTCCAGCTTCAGCATTTGCATCTTTTTCTTGATGGCCTCCATCATTGGGGTTAGTTATGAGTCGTTGGGGACTGGAACAAACGCTAAGGGTCTTCTGTCTGGGCGACTGGTCATCCCTAGAACTGAGGTTTTATCTTGAGGGCTCTAGCTCCACCCCTCCATCCCAATATGGCCCTGTTCAATCCTCCACCTCCCTAAAATTGACTTCCTATGGGGAGGAACACTCTGATGGACTGATGTCACTTAGAGAAATTCAGGAACAGCTGAAGGCTGGTTTTAGACAATAGAAAGTGGGGGAGGGACAGGCTCCTATCAACATGAATTATTTTTCCTCTTTCATTTAGATACCTTAATAACTGTTATGAGAGAAAAATGGAATGCTATGGAAGAGGCAGAAAGGCAGATTTCAGGCAACTAGAAGGTCCCAGTTTTTGGAACTTTATTAGGGCTCTGACTACCCCTCCTACTGTTAACCCTCACCTGATCTAAACTTGGTGCTAGGCATATCCCACTAAGTATTTTCCATTTATTCTTGGTATCTAGTGAATTTGGGAGGAGGAAATAAATAAATAAATAAGAGTTTGGGGAA
>NW_020951075.1:0-2569 GCF_900497805.2 Vombatus ursinus
TTCCCCAAACTCTTATTTATTTATTTATTTCCTCCTCCCAAATTCACTAGATACCAAGAATAAATGGAAAATACTTAGTGGGATATGCCTAGCACCAAGTTTAGATCAGGTGAGGGTTAACAGTAGGAGGGGTAGTCAGAGCCCTAATAAAGTTCCAAAAACTGGGACCTTCTAGTTGCCTGAAATCTGCCTTTCTGCCTCTTCCATAGCATTCCATTTTTCTCTCATAACAGTTATTAAGGTATCTAAATGAAAGAGGAAAAATAATTCATGTTGATAGGAGCCTGTCCCTCCCCCACTTTCTATTGTCTAAAACCAGCCTTCAGCTGTTCCTGAATTTCTCTAAGTGACATCAGTCCATCAGAGTGTTCCTCCCCATAGGAAGTCAATTTTAGGGAGGTGGAGGATTGAACAGGGCCATATTGGGATGGAGGGGTGGAGCTAGAGCCCTCAAGATAAAACCTCAGTTCTAGGGATGACCAGTCGCCCAGACAGAAGACCCTTAGCGTTTGTTCCAGTCCCCAACGACTCATAACTAACCCCAATGATGGAGGCCATCAAGAAAAAGATGCAAATGCTGAAGCTGGACAAGGAGAATGCCTTGGACCGGGCAGAGCAGGCTGAGGCTGAACAGAAGCAGGCAGAGGACCGAAGCAAGCAGGTGTGTGCTGCAATTTGTTTTTAACATCTACATGGGGCTAAGGGATATGGGAAGAGGATGAATAAGAAAGGAAGGTGACAGATAGAAAGGACAAATGTCTCTTTCTGGGAGAAATAGCCTTTTCCTGTGGTCCTAGCAGGGGCAATATTGGCCAGTGTTAAAGAGCTCCAGGTTGGGAAGAAGGCTATCTGAGTTGTTTGTCCTGGCTGCCTATGACCTCGAACAAGGTACTGAAACTTGCTGAGCCTCTGTTTATCCATTAATAATAATGTTAGTAGGGGCAGCTAGGTGTCGCAGTGGATAAAACTCCAGCCTTGGAATCAGGAGGACCTGAGTTCAAATACAGCCTCAGACACTTGACACTTACTAGCTGTGTGACCTTGGGCAAGTCACTTAACCCCAACTGCCTCACCAAAACAAAACAAAAAAATAATAATGATGATAGTAGTAGTAGTAGTAGTAATAGTAGCAATTATGTGGTACCTGCTATGTGCTAGTCACTGTGGTAAAATAGATGATCACTTTCCTGAAGAGTCCATCTGACTCTGGAAGCAGGGATAGGACACTAACATTCAGCACCTCAATGCCCTCATCAGTCCTTTAACACAAACCCCATCGAGATACCCTGGAATCTTTGGCCCTCAAGTCTCTGAAGTCAAAAATTGAGGGCAGATTAGACATCTCAAGTATCGGGCTGGTAAGTACTGGGCTTCCCAAGGCCAAATGACAAGGACAGAGAATTGGGAACTGGTTGATAGGGGAGTTTCCCTGGAGCTACTAGTCCAGAGGCTGGACAAGGAATCTAATTAGGATCTAGGAACCCAGGGACAATTAAACTGTAATTGTGGTGTATGTATTGCTTTCTTGGGGTTCTCACAGTTGGAGGACGAGCTGGCAGCTATGCAGAAGAAGTTGAAGGGAACAGAGGATGAACTGGACAAGTATTCAGAAGCCCTGAAGGATGCCCAGGAGAAGCTGGAACTAGCAGAGAAGAAAGCAGCAGATGTAGGTATTAGGTAGATGGGGTAAATGGGGGAGAGTTTGCATAAACATACATGATGAACTACATTATGTACTGAACATAACTCACACGAACACTTGTGAGGACACTGAATACAAATAGTATTTTGTATTCTCAAAAATACTCACAAATTCATACTTGTGAACTCACATGAGTAAAACCATGTAATGAGATACATAGACATATATTTTCTTTCTCACGATGCTATCCTGACCAAGACACTTCCATTTCATTTTGTCTGTTCATCTATTTATCTATTTTCTTAGCCCTTCTGTAGAGCTGGTAACAGATTGTGTCTCGTCCCAAACCAAACTTCTGAGCCCTTTACCTCAGAGGGCTGCCTTTATATTCTGCTTGGTCTTATTTTCCTTTTAGGGTGGGGTGCTTACCTCCTGGGCCATCCAGTTCAATTAGTTGATCCTAATGCCTTGCAGGAGGCCACTCCCCACTCCTCCGAGCTGGGTAGAGGGAGGGAACTCTAAGCCCATCTAACATGACTCATTTCATCTCCTTCTGTCCCCACATCCTAAGCTCCTGGCTTTTGTAATGAGGGTCTGGCATGCAGATGTGTATTAATAGGACATATGTCATCTTCTTACCACCAAACCCAGCTTGGGTTTCACACTGGAACAAAGAAAGAGGTAATATTATCCCTGGTCCAGCATGGCCTCATTATATTCTGAACAATTTGGGCATTTGTGCTTATGCCACTGAAATGCCACAGGGGGCTGTACCAGAAGAAACATGGGTAATATCCAAGGTAAGTAATAGAGCAGGGACCAAGGGAGAAATTTAGGACACAAAAGTAGCATATAGTGTTGTTATGTCATTATCTTGCTATATAACCTCTAGCAGAATACTATCTCTGAACCTCAGTTTTCTCATTT
>NW_020951076.1:0-1128 GCF_900497805.2 Vombatus ursinus
TTATAGATGGAAAAGTACTGCATTTGGGGTCATCAAAGGTCCCAGGGTCAAATCCTGACTCTGTCATTTATACCTCTGTGACTTTGGGCAAACCTCTGTTTCCTCACCTGTAAAATGAGGAGATTGGACTCAATCCTCTTTAAGATCCTCCCAGCTCTACATCAAGGATCCTAAGAAGCCACTTACCTCTTTGGACCTCAGTTTCCTAATATGTAAAATAATAGCATTAGGCTTAATGATACTTTCCAGCTCTAAATTTTTGATCTTTTGAATTCATCTGACCTCAGTTTCCTCATGTTTAAAATGAAGGAATCAGATTCATTGGCCTCTGAGATTCCTTCCAGATTTGAAACTATGATCCCATTCATCAATCTGGGCCTCAGTTTCCTCATTTGCAAAATGAGAGAGTTGTGCTCAATGACTTCTCAAGTCTCTTTTAGCTCTAAATCTGAATCCTGTGAAGTCATTTAACCTCTATGGGCCTCAGTTTCTTCATCTTTAAATCTACAATATTTGTTAAAGAGAAGTTGCTGGAACCCACAATCCTTCAGATTTCCCCATCTGAGTGAACCCAGGGTTGTTAAGCAAGGTTTCCCTAAACCCAACCAAGTGACTAAGGTCAGGATCTACCCCATCCCCACCCAGATCCACATATAGAGATAAGGGGTTCCTCCTCCTCCTCCTTTTCCTCCTCTCCCTTCCCCCTGCCTGGCTCCCTGAAGATGCTCAGAATATCAGTGGAGGGGGCTGCTGACGCTGCTCAACTCAGGTCCACCTCCTCAGGCCGACAGGCTCTGGGAGAAGAGACAGCAGCAGCCCAACGACAAGTATTAAAAGATAAGATATTAGAGGCTTATTTGTTTCTCTCCCCCAGCTGCTTTGTACCTCCTCAGGCATTGCCGCAGCTCCTGCCAGCCACCAAAATAATTCTTTATCCAATTAGGCTTTTTCCTACATTCAGTTTCCCTTGGCCAGAAATCGTTCTATGCAAGGTTATGTGAGGATTTAAAGAACAGCAGAGGAGGAAACTGCAAAAGCATTCTTTCTAGGGGAGAGGATGGAGAGAGAGAGACAGAAAGACAGAGAAACACAGTCAGAGAGAGAGAAATTAAGAGACAGAGAGACACA
>NW_020951077.1:0-1143 GCF_900497805.2 Vombatus ursinus
TTATAGATGGAAAAGTACTGCATTTGGGGTCATCAAAGGTCCCAGGGCCAAATCCTGACTCTGTCATTTATACCTCTGTGACTTTGGGCAAACCTCTGTTTCCTCACCTGTAAAATGAGGAGATTGGACTCAATCCTCTTTAAGATCCTCCCAGCTCTACATCAAGGATCCTAAGAAGCCACTTACCTCTTTGGACCTCAGTTTCCTAATATGTAAAATAATAGCATTAGGCTTAATGATACTTTCCAGCTCTAAATCTTTGATCTTTTGAATTCATCTGACCTCAGTTTCCTCATCTTTAAAATGAAGGAATCAGATTCATTGGCCTCTGAGATTCCTTCCAGATTTGAAACTATGATCCCATTCATCAATCTGGGCCTCAGTTTCCTCATTTGCAAATGAGAGAGTTGTGCTCAATGACTTCTCAAGTCTCTTTTAGCTCTAAATCTGAATCCTGTGAAGTCATTTAACCTCCATGGGCCTCAGTTTCTTCATCTTTAAATCTACAATATTTGTTAAAGAGAAGTTGCTGGAACCCACAATCCTTCAGATTTCCCCATCTGAGTGAACCCAGGGTTGTTAAGCAAGGTTTCCCTAAACCCAACCAAGTGACTAAGGTCAGGATCTACCCCATCCCCACCCAGATCCACATATAGAGATAAGGGGTTCCTCCTCCTCCTCCTCTTCCTCCTCTCCCTTCCCCCTGCCTGGCTCCCTGAAGATGCTCAGAATATCAGTGGAGGGGGCTGCTGACGCTGCTCAACTCAGGTCCACCTCCTCAGGCCGACAGGCTCTGGGAGAAGAGACAGCAGCAGCCCAACGACAAGTATTAAAAGATAAGATATTAGAGGCTTATTTGTTTCTCTCCCCCAGCTGCTTTGTACCTCCTCAGGCATTGCCGCAGCTCCTGCCAGCCACCAAAATAATTCTTTATCCAATTAGGCTTTTTCCTACGTTCAGTTTCCCTTGGCCAGAAATCGTTCTATGCAAGGTTATGTGAGGATTTAAAGAACAGCAGAGGAGGAAACTGCAAAAGCATTCTTTCTAGGGGAGAGGATGGAGAGAGAGAGACAGAAAGACAGAGAGAAACACAGTTAGAGAGAGAGAAATTAAGAGACAGAGAGACACAGAGAGAGAAGAGAG
>NW_020951078.1:0-5215 GCF_900497805.2 Vombatus ursinus
GAGGACCGAAGACTCGGAAGTGAGTATGACTCTGGCAGCCTGCTCCTTATACGAGGAGAGGGTCGGCGCGGCCGACACAAGGTCGGCGCGGCCGGTACAAGTGGCGCCCAACGTGGGGCGGAGGAAATAGGCCAGAGGCCCCGTGGATCAGCTGGTCTGGTCGCGGGAAGAGAGACGAGACCCTTAGCCGATAGGGTGAAGGAAGAAAGATGGGACAGTTGTTTGTTAAGGTCCCGGATCGGGAGGTGCAAGGGAAAGAAGTGTATAAAAGAGTGAAAGAAGCAGAAATCAGTAGTGAGGAAGAATCAAGGAGTGAGACAGACTCAGGGAGTGAGACAGAGGACACTGGAAACAGAGAATGGGAAAATAAGCAAGAGAAAAGAAAGCAAGGCCGGGCAGGGGGGCGGGAGCTGGAGAGCAGGAGCCGAGAGAGAGCAAGAAACCGTAGCAAGGAAAGCTACGCGGAGGGGTGGCCCCCTCCCCCAGACTTCCCTTTTGAGGAGAACGGCTCGTCCGCTCCTCCGGCTCCCTCTTATGGGGCCATGGGGGACCCCCCAACCAGGCTAGGACAAATGCTCCAGAAGGCAGTGGCAGAAGGAGATATGGACGCCAAAGCATGGCTAGATGCCTGCCCGGTGTTTGAATCCGACGGAGGGAGAACTTGGGCCCCTTTAGAATGGAAGAAATTTAAGGAGTTAAAAGAGACACTAAATACAGCATTTGCAGCTGTCTCCCAATGTGCCCTACGGGCTTTTAGTAAGATTCAGGCTTTGGGGAAACAAAGGCCCTCCCTGACCAAGATTAAAAAAGGTCCTGATAAACCCTTCCCGGATTTCGTGGCCCGCCTACAGGCAGCCGCTTGGAGAGGACTCTCAGAAGTGCTGAAAACAAAAGAGACTAAATTGTTCTATCTATGCGGAAAAGCCCATCAGTTCAAGGCGCAATGCAGCCAGAAACCTGGTGGAGCCCGCCCCAAGGTAATTTGTTACAATTGTAACAAATCCGGCCATTATGCTAAAGAATGCTGCAAACCAGTCGGGAGGTGGGGCAAGGAGGGCCCCTCAACAAGCTTACCAGATGGAAGCTCCACCCCCTCAGAATGCGCCCTCGGGGCTGCATCAAGAAAATCTCCCACTTTTACCCGGTGGTTCGGACTTCCCCTTTACAGCAAGGGAATTTTCCAAATCGACCCCGGTGGTTGCTGGTTTGAGGTACAATTTATGGGGAAGGGATGTTTTGAAGGCTTGTGGTGCATCTGTTTATATACGACCCCCGCAGGATTTTTAATTGGGGCCGTTGGGCAACAGCAAAAATTTTCTTGTATCAGACCCACTCCTCTAACATGGAGATCTAATAACCCAGTCTGGGTACCCCAGTGGCCCCTCCCTGCAGAGAAAGCCCAGGCTTTACATGATATAGTGCAGCACCAGTTACAGGTGGGGCACATTGAGCCCACATCCAGCCCCTGGAACAGCCCAGTGTTTGTAATAAAAAAGAAATCAGGGAAATTTCGAATGTTAATAGATCTCAGGGCGGTTAACACCACCCTAGAGCCCATGGGAACCCTACAGCCTGGCCTCCCCTCTCCTAATTTAGTGCCTTCTGGATGGCCTGTGACAGTCATAGACATCCAAGATTGTTTTTTCTCTATCCCATTATCCCCAGAAGATAGAAAAAGATTTGCCTTTACCATACCCACTACCAATAATGCAGGACCAGATTTAAGATATCAGTGGAAGGTCCTGCCCCAAGGAATGTGCTGCAGTCCCACCTTATGTCAGGCTTATGTGGGAAGAGTGCTGAACCCTATCAGGGACAAATGGCCTAAAGCCACAATACTTCACTATATGGATGATATTTTATTAGCCACTAGCAGTGATGAGACACTAGCAAGATTAGTAAAAGAAACCGTCTCTGCACTTGCTCATTATGGTTTGGTGGTGGCCCCTGACAAAGTCCAACAAAATTACCCACTCACATACCTAGGCCTTCGTATGGAGGCTGTTTCTATTAGCAATCAAATTCCTGAACTAGGGCTTGATAAGATAACCACCTTGAATCACTTTCAAAAGTTAGTGGGACAGATCCAATGGCTCAGAGCCCGCACACCCATTCCTCCTGCTGTAATGCAGCCTTTATATGATATATTAAAAGGAAATTCAGATTTAAACTCCCCTCGGGCATGGACTCCTGCTGCTAAGGCAGCAGTGTCCCAAATATTCTCACTTGCTGCCCAAGCCCAGACCGCCAGATGGGACCCCAAAGGTAGAATAGAGGTCTCCTTGGTCAATCAACAGAGCCCTTTTTGTGTTATACACCAAGGTCCCAAATTATTAGAATTTGTATATGCAAAGAAGGCTCACAAGGTGCTACCAAATTATTATGAGATGTTAGGGGAACTAGCCTTAGCTGCAGTACAAAGGGCTGTCCACTTGTCTGGGCAGTGACCTTTACTTTACTCGATTTTTGAACCTGGACAGCGAGAAGCCATTATGCAAACCTATTGGTCTTGGGCACTTTGTTCCCAATGGGCCGAGGTGAGTCCTCATTCCTCCTGCCTGCTTCTCCCTATGCTAGAGCAAATAACCTTAGTACCACCCCAACGAAAGGTTATGGGAGAACCTGTTCAAGGCTCAAATGTTTTCACTGATGCTACAAAAAACAATAAGGCCTCTATTTATCATGAGGCCTCCAAGGAAACAACAGTATTAGAAACCCCCTATGACTCTACCCAGAAAAATGAGCTCTTTGCCATCCTCCATGCTTGCCGTAAATATCCTGAGCCTATAAACATAATCTCTGATAGTCTATATGCAGTAAAGGTTCTTAAATGCATAGAGGACGCCGTCCTCCAACCTCATAAGTCCACCATATCCTCTCTCCTGAGGGAATTACAGCAAATTTTGTTGCAGCGAAACAACCCCCTCTACATTCTCCATGTTTATTCTCATCAGTCCACCTCAGGAGGCATTTTTGAAGGCAATGATGTAGCAGATCGTGCCTTACAGTGCTCCCTACTGCCAGTCCTCGCCCCTCCTGAACAAGCCCATGATTTTTTACACCTACCAGCGAGCTCCCTGAGACGCCTGTATGGTTTAACTCGTAAACAGGCTAGACAAATTGTGAGGCGATGTGTGCGCTGTGTTCCTTTTCTCCCCCCTCCATCCAGTAAGGGGATTAACCCAGGAGGTCTTTTTCCCAATGACTTGTTGCAAATGGATGTCACTCACCTTGGCCGTGTCACTATCCATGTCTGCATTGATACTTTTTCCAAATTTATAATGGCCACTGTATCCAGTAAGGAGAACACCCCATCAGTTATTAAGCATCTGTACCATTGTTTTGCCTCTGTGGGGATCCCTCATGTCATTAAAACTGACAACAGGCCTGCCTATTTATCTACACAAATGACTGCCTTTTTTACATCCTTTGGCATTAAGCATGTTACAGGGATCCCCTATAACCCCACAGGTCAGGCTATTGTTGAGCGAGCCCATCGTACCTTGAAAGCTACCCTCAGTAAACAAAAAGGGGGAGTAGGAGGTCGGGGCTCAGGGCGGTGGCCTACCCAAGCAGATGTGGATAAAGCTTTATATACATATAATTTTCTCTGTCTAGATAGAGACACGGGCCTATCCCCTAGCATGCTACAGCTAATAACACCACCCACTTGTAATTCATCTGGCCCCTTAAAAACAGCACTACATGCACCATCCCTTAACCAGAAAGTCCTCTGGAAGGACGATGAGGGAAACTGGCAAGGCCCATCTGTAGTGTTGTGGAGAGGGCCGGGGTATTTATGTCTTACAGATTCTGATGGCCAGAGCCGCTGGGTACCAGAAAGAAGAGCAAAACGAGTTGAAGAAGCCCCGGGAGAGACAACAAGGATGGGAGAAGAAACACAGTCAACAGAAAATTCAGAGAGAGCAGAAAGAAAAGACAGTTAGGATGACTAAACTGAGTAAACTGTTTTCACTTTTTGCGCGATCAGGACTTTGCCACAGGTTGCGTCAGCTCCAGTGCCCTGGGACACAAGAGAGAATGGCTGGGGGCACTTGCGTTGGCAGCATCCATCTTCGAGGAGTTCCAGATACAGGACTTATATAGTGGACAGCAATTGCTTGCCTCAAAAATAGAGGAACTGGCCAATAAATTCGCCCAAGCCCTCCAAGTGCAGGCTGATATTGATCAGCAGCTGGAGGAGCAGATTCAAAAAAGTAGCATTGGCTACTCAGGACATTGGGAATGAACTTATGTGGCTGGAATTGAGACAGCAGTTGCCATGCGATGGCTGATATTGATCCATTTGTGTAACACCCTTAAACCATAACGCCACTTGCGACACCGTTTCACAAAGCATAAATGACACTCTTTTCTTTTCTATTTGGTGTAATGATACCCGTGCCCTTTCCCAGATCTAGGCTACAAATCTTTCCTCTGTACTCCAGGCTTTGCGGGTGTTAATTAGACTGGCACGGAACATATCTGACACTTGGCACCAACACGAGACTGATGATATTGTTCATCACCTTAGCGATTGGATTAAGCATACGTCTTTCCCCATCCCCTCCTTTGTAACCCATTGGGCATTTATAACTCTTTTTGCATTTATACTGTTATTGTTACTACCCACTATATTAGGAGGTTTTCTTAGGTTTCTTAGAGGTTCTATAGAGGCACTCAGAACCGAAGGCCTAGTATGGAGACCCCGTCTCCACCCCTCTATTAAACAAAAAGGGGGAATTGTGAGGGACTGTCTGATGTTGGCAGTTGCCAGTTGGGCGCTGTGGCAAGAGTAGGGTAGAATCTGGGTATTTTGGAAGTCGAGGCAGGGGCTGTGGTAGGCGGAGTCGTGGTGAACTGGGATGGGCTGGGTACGGAGAAGCCCTGAGGCAGTGGGCAGTGCTATGTGAGATAAGCTGGGTGCAAGGAAGTAGCCGGAGCTTGTGCTCCTGAGGCAAGGGGCGGTGCCACGTGGGAGTGGGATGGCAGAGGACGAGTTCCCTTTGCTTAGTCCCCTCCCTATATGCAACGTCAACCCCAGACGCCTCCATCTTGTGACCTTCCTGACTTCCTGGGTCCCTTTGTGTAGCACTGACCCAGACGCCTCCTCCCAGTATCTGAGTCTGACTTCCTAGGTCACGTACTCTGTCTATGCACTAATCCCAGACGCCTCCTTCCTGTATCTGGTCCTAGCCTCCTACGTCACTCCCTC
>NW_020951079.1:0-1250 GCF_900497805.2 Vombatus ursinus
GAGGACCGAAGACTCGGAAGTGAGTATGACTCTGGCAGCCTGCTCCTCATAGGAGGAGAGGGTCGGCGCGGCTGACACAAGGTCGGCGCGGCCGGTACATATCCCTCCTACTTTGCCCTCCCCTCCCCTCTCTCTGAGAAAATAAGTAATCTGATAAAGGTTATTGTGGGGTCCCAACTGGAGAAAAGCCATGAAATATAGTAATAAGTGAAAAGCCAAAGAACTTAAACTTTGTGAAAGGTGGAAGCCTGAACATGGTGACCTGTTAAAAAATCATAACTTAGATACTGAATTATCACTTAGACAATGAGTCATAACTTAAGATACTGTGACTGATTAAAGCCATAATGAGATTATCATTACCCATATGTGACTGGTACATGATCAGTACACAAACTTATGTTTGGTATAACATTGGCTTAATGCCCAAGCCCATTACTAAGCAGAAAACCAAAAGGATCCCCCAGTCAGAACTGATGCACTCTCTAGCTCCTCCTTCCCTTTGTCTACTCTCTATAATTACCATGGGAATTTTGGGAGTCTTTTGCAGGGATCTACTGAATGGTCTGGCCCCCATCCCAGATTGAAGATTTCCCCTGTCTTGTAAGTATTCCTAATGATTGATTAAACTACTACCTATAATCAATGTGGAGATCATTGGCATCTTCCTTTGGTATCAAAAGGAACACCCCATGGTTATGGGGCAAGTAGAAGATTCCCCAGCCAGGGGAATTCCTGACCTTACAATTGGCATTGTTGGCAGAGAGTAGGGGATAGGTGTGGGGGGTGGCCCTCTGTTGGACACGTGGACCACAATGTAAATATGGGGATGCCCTGAACATGCCGAAAGGCCTAATGTCCCTTCTGATGGAATTATGTTCCATTAGTTGGGAAAAGAAGGGACAAGTAGTGGCAGTTATGAGACAGCCCCTTTTTCACACCATTGAAAAAAAGTCACTACCAAATTCCTAGACTCAGAGGGTGAGAATAGAAAGTTGCTGGAGGAATTCCATTTAGAAGAAACATGTAGAAACACTGGTTTGCCCCATAGCCAGGTTGAAGGGAGTTAAGCATGTAGACAGGAAAGCAATAAGGCATGTAATTGAGAGAGAATCTCTTTCTCCTTCTCTCCCTCCATCCCTGGCTGACTGCAGCAGCCTGGGTGGGTGAACAGAAGAGAGAGAGGAAGAGAAAATATACTCGGTGAAGTGAAGATTATTTGAGTAGAATCAGAATTTGAAAGAAACAAA
>NW_020951080.1:0-1325 GCF_900497805.2 Vombatus ursinus
ATCCCTGCCCTGAAGGAACTGAACAATCTTTTTTTGTTGGGGGGGGGTTTGAAGCCTTACTTTAAAAGTTTTTTTTAAATGTTTTTTTCTCCAATTAAATATAAAGCATTTTTTAAACATTTTTTTACATTTTAAATTCCAAATTCTATCCCTCCTACTTTGCCCTCCCCTCCCCTCTCTCTGAGAAAATAAGTAATCTGATATAGGTTATTGTGGGGTCCCAACTGGAGAAAAGCCATGAAATATAGTAATAAGTGAAAAGCCAAAGAACTTAAACTTTGTGAAAGGTGGAAGCCTGACCATGGTGACCTGTTAAAAAATCATAACTTAGATACTGAATTATCACTTAGACAATGAGTCATAACTTAAGATACTGTTGACTGATTAAAGCCATAATGAGATTATCATTACCCATATGTGACTGGTACATGATCAGTACACAAACTTATGTTTGGTATAACATTGGCTTAACGCCCAAGCCCATTACTAAGCAGAAAACCAAAAGGATCCCCCAGTCAGAACTGATGCACTCTCTAGCTCCTCCTTCCCTTTGTCTACTCTCTATAATTACCATGGGAATTTTGGGAGTCTTTTGCAGGGATCTACTGAATGGTCTGGTCCCCATTCCAGATTGAAGATTTCCCCTGTCTTGTAAGTATTCCTAATGATTGATTAAACTACTACCTATAATCAATGTGGAGATCATTGGCATCTTCCTTTGGTATCAAAAGGAACACCCCATGGTTATGGGGCAGGTAGAAGATTCCCCAGCCAGGGGAATTCCTGACCTTACAATTGGCATTGTTGGCAGAGAGTAGGGGATAGGTGTGGGGGGCATTCCCTGGATGACCTCCATGTGGGGGGTGGCCCTCTGTTGGACACGTGGACCACAATGTAAATATGGGGATGCCCTGAACATGCCAAAAGGCCTAATGTCCCTTCTGATGGAATTATGTTCCATTAGTTGGGAAAAGAAGGGACAAGTAGTGGCGGTTATGAGACAGCCCCTTTTTCACACCATTGAAAAAAAGTCACTACCAAATTCCTAGACTCAGAGGGTGAGAATAGAAAGTTGCTGGAGGAATTCCATTTAGAAGAAACATGTAGAAACACTGGTTTGCCCCTTAGCCAGGTTGAAGGGAGTTAAGCATGTAGACAGGAAAGCAATAAGGCACGTAATTGAGAGAGAGTCTCTTTCTCCTTCTCTCCCTCCATCCCTGGCTGACTGCAGCAGCATGGGTGGGTGAACAGAAGAGAGAGAAAGAGAAAATATACTCAGTGAAGTGAAGATTATTTGAGTAGAATCAGAATTTGAAAGAAACAAA
>NW_020951081.1:0-28305 GCF_900497805.2 Vombatus ursinus
CTCTCTGTACCTAGTTTTCTCATTTTAAAGGAGAGAGTGAACCAGATCGTCTCAGTAGTTGTTTATGGATAGAAATCTATGATATTTCTTGAAGTCTTATGAATGGACAATAATGGGGTGGTGACATGCCTAATCCAACCATACTTCTTCATAGAACATGCTGTGTGAAAAAGAAGCAGACCCCAATCAAATCTTCTCTATGTTAGCATCCTTGGAGAGAGGGGGAAGAATCGTGCCTTCTGATGTCTGGATCTGAGGACAAAGCTAAATACAATTGCCTTCCAAAGTTCGAATGCCATCATCATCATTTTCTATGCTCTCCCTTTTGGAGATTTACTCGTATTCTGAGAGCCTAATACTATGGGTTAAATTATCACCTATAGGTAGTGACTTCCAAATAAACATATATAACTCCTATCTCTCTCATTTAATTTCTAGTCTTTCATTTCCAATCACCTGCTGGACATCTCTATCTGGATATGTCAATGATATATCAAACTCAATATATCCAAATGCAAATTCATCATTTTTTCTCCCAAAACTTGCTATTCCTTATTTCCTTAACTCCTTATTTTTTCTTATGATAGTGAACAAAAGAGAAGGTAGTCACAGCACTAAGTGATAGGAAATGAGGAAGAGAGAGGTCGAAGCATAGGCATCAGGAACTCCAACTTGTAACAAAGTAATTTTCTAGAAGCATCAACATCTGTGCAATAGGCCTGTTGTTCTTGTTACTGCTCATGTTCATTATGACTTCTTCATATCAGAAGATCCACAGTGAATTGAAAAAAAATAAAAGTAATATCATCCACCACACAGGTATTATGATAAAGATTTGTAACTCACACAACCACCCCTGTAGCTTTCTCAACAGTGAATATTCTTCTATAAAGCCTTCCCCTTTCCCTCATTGGTGGGTTCCTCCTTTAAGTTTGTTTTTGTTGTTGCAGTCCATTCTGGCCTTCATTCTACTCCTTGCTCTGTTCTTGGCTTCAAGATTTCAAAACTGTTCTCCTGACCACTCCTTTCTCCCACTCCAAGCCAGGTACTACCACATAATGCTTCACCCTACTGTTTGAGTTTTCAGATCTTCATTGTGTTATGTTCTCCCTTGTATACATAAATCCTTTGAGGGGACTATATTCCTTAATGATAGTATTTGTATCCCTAGCACTTTGCAGAGTGTTAAATGGTATATAACAAGTGATCAATCAATAAATAAATTGTTCCCATTCACCTTTGGCACATGAGAAAGGAGCAGACAAAAATTGGAATGTCAAGTTTTTATTCTATTCTTTATGTGCTTCCTCCTTCCAGGGGTTGCTATATTACTTGCTTACTTTGATTTGTTATTTTAATGTTTTAGCTTTAATTTTTCTCTTTATTTTTTTAGTGCTGCCTCTGAAAGTCTTCTTATATTTCCAAAATCAAGATTTTCTAACAATAACAACAAAAATGACAACTTATATGGTGATTTGTTGTTTCAAAGAACTTTACAAATATTACCTCATTTTATTCTCACAATTAGTCTTCAGGGTAGATGCTAGTATTATCCCTATTTTATATATGATGAAGCTAATTCAGAGAGAGGCTATAATTGCCCACAATCACAAAGCTAGTTCCAGATTCCAAGTCCAATGCTCTTTCAACTATACCAGCAAGCCATCTGTAACAGATCTGAATCCTTTAAAGTGGTCAACATTTTTATTTTAGAACCAAGGAGTGGGGGTATGGTGGGTGCAACATGCTAAGGCTGCAGTCCCCAACATTTTTAGTACATGACTCTTTTATAATTTTAAAAATTATTGAGGGCAGGATTTGCAGGGGGTGGAGTAAAGTTGGCAGAATACAGGAAACAACAAAGCTGAGCTCTCCCAACAACTTCCTCTCAAAAACTTTAAAATAGCATCTCAAATAAATTCTGGTGCGACAGAGCCAACAAAAGGTCAGGATGAAACATTCTTCCAGTCTAAGCAAACATAGGAAGTCAGAAAAACAGATCTGTGACACGATATTGCAAGCTAGCCAAAAGACCTCATGCTTGAAACAAAAGTTTTGAGAGTTGGTGGTGGCAACAGCAGCAGCTCAAGGCACAGATGGTAAGGGGATTGATAAATGGTCAGAAAGAGATTACAGGGAACCAGTGTAGTAGAACTGGGTGCAGTACTGGATACTATTTGGCAAATCAATTTTCCATAGCCACTTCTGGGTGACAGTTCAAGGGTGGAATAGAGCACTTTCTATCACAAGGGAGCAAGGATCCTGAGAATCAGTGTCAATTGCAATCCTAAGTCCATCCTTGTTAAAGAGCAAAGCCCAAACTAGGAAGGCAGGAACCACAACTCTCTGATCACACTAAGTTAGAAATACTGAAAACTTCCAATTCCACAGATGTAACTTACAAAATAGCAATAAAAAGAAAGCTGGAGCATGAAACAGTGCCCTTCTTTCCCCATACCAGAAACAGAACTCAACTTTCACATAAAATTCAAAGTCAAGAAAAAAGGACTAGAAAAAATAAGCAAACAACAAAATAAGAACCTGACCATAAAAAGTTACTACAGAAAAAGAGAAGATCACAATACAAACACAGAAGAAGAAAATGATGTCAAAACAGCTACAAGAAAACCCTCAAAAAAAGTGAATTGGATCCAAGTCCCAAAAGAATTTCTGGAAGACCTAAAGAAATGATTTTGAAAAGTAAACAGGAGTAGTAGAGGAAATACTGAAAAAATAAATGAATGGGGGAAGAAAATTATAAAGGAAAAGAATTTAACATCTTGATAAAAGAGGCACAAAATATTAAAGAAAATATCACTTAGAAAAACAAAGCTGTGTAAATGGTAAAGAAGTACAAAACTTCACTGATGAAAAAAAAAACAAACTCCTTAAAAACTAGGATTGGACAAATGGAAAAAATAAAGAAGATCAAAAACTCATTGAAGAAAACAATTCCTTTAAAGTTGGAATTGAACAAGTGGAAGCTAATGGCTCTATAATTCATCAACAAACAATAAAACAAAAGCAAAAGAATAAAAATAGAAGGAAAATGTGAAATATCTAATTGGAAAGACAATTGACTTGTACGATAGATTGAAAAGAGATCATTTAAGAATTACCGGACTACCTGAAAGCCATGATCAGACAAAGGGCACACAAACCAAATTTTAAGAAATTATTAAGGAAAGTGTTTCCAATATGATGGAAGCAGGGAGTAAAATAGGAATTGAAATAATCCACCAATCACCACCTGAAAAAGATCCCAAAATGTAAAGTGTCAGGAATGTTATGGCCAAATTCCATAGCTTTCAGATCAAACAGAAAATACTTCAAGCAACTAGAAACAAACAAACAAAGATTGTGGAGGGAGCAACACCAAGGATAACACAAGATTTGTTGCTTCCAAATTAAAAGAGTAGAGGGATTGCACTGAGATATTCTAGAAGGCAAAAAGGCCCATGATTACAATAAAAATAACCTACCAAGCAAAATTAAGTATAACGATTCAGAGAGATGAAAAAAATATATTTAATGAAATAGAGAACTTGCAAGCATTCTTTTGTTATTAATTTATTTTGATTTATCATTAATCACTTCCATATGCTTTTGAGCTTAAAATTTTTCTCCCTCTTCCTCCCCACCACCCTCCGCAAGAAGGCGCACAATCTTACATAGACTATACATTTACATTCATATTAAACATATTTTCACATTAGTGATGTTGCACATAGACATTAAAACCAATAGGAGGAACCACCAGAAAGAGGAAACAAAACTCAAGAGAAGAGAAAAAAATAACAATTTGGCTTCCATAGTTCTTTCTTTGGGTGTGGATAACATTTTCCATCACAAGGCCTCTGGAGATGTCTTAGATCCTTGTATTTCCAGAAAGGATTAAGTTTATCAATATTAATCATCACACAACATGGCTGTTATTGTGTACAAAGTTCTCTTGGTTCTGCTCACTTCACTCAGCATCAGACCCTACAAGTCTTTCCAGGTTTTTCTGAAGTCAGCTTGTTCATCATTTCTTATAGCACAATAGTATCCCATCACATTCATATACCACAACTTGTTCAGCTATTCCCCAATTGATGAGCATCCTCTCAATTTCCAATTCTTTGCCACCACAAAAAAAGCTGCTACGAATATTTTTGTACATGTAGGTCCTTTTCCCATTTGTGTGATCTCTTTGGGATATAGCCCTAGAAGTGCTATTGTTGGGCCAAAGAGTATGCACATTTTTATAGCCCTTTGGGCATAGTTCCAAATTGCTCTCCAAAATGGTTGGATCATTTCACACCTCCACCAAAAATGCATTAGTGTTCCAATTTTCCCTCATCTTCTCCAATGTTTATCATTTTCCTGTTTTGTCATGTTCGTCATTTTGATAGGTGTGATGTGGTACCTCAGAGATGTTTTAAATTGCATTTCTCTAATCAATAGTAATTGAGAGCATTTTTTCATATGAATAGATGGTTTTAATTTCTTCATCTGAGAACTGTCTGTTCATATCCTTTGACCACTTATCAATTGGGGAATGGCTTGTATTCCTATAAATTTGACTTAATTATCTATATATTTTAGAAATGAGGCCCTTATCAAAGAGACTGGTTTTAAAAATTCTTTCCCAATTTTCTGCTTTCCTTCTAATCTTAGTTGCATTAACTTTGTTTGTGCAAAAACTTTTCAATTTAATGTAATCAAAATTATCTATTTTGCTTTTCATAATGTTCTCTATCTCCTGTTTTGTCTTGAATTCTTCTGTTCTCCATAGATCTGACAGGTAAACTATTTCTTGTTCTCTCAGTTTGCTTATAGTAACAGCCTTTGTATCTAAATCATGTACCCATTTTGACTTTATTTTGGTATATAGTGTGAGATTTTGGTCTATGCCTAGTTTCTGCCATACTCTTTTCCAGTTTTCCCAGCAGTTTTTTTCAAAGAGTGGGTTTTTATCCCAGAAGCTGGGGTCTTTGGGTTTATCAAATAATAGATTATTATAGTCATTGACTACTATGTCTTGCGTACTTAACCTATTCCACTGATCCACCACTCTATTTCTTAGCCAGTACCAAATTGTTTTCATGATTGCTGCTTTATAATACAATTTAAGATCTGGAATGGCTAAGCCACATTCGCCTGCATTTCTTCTCATTAATTCTCTTGATATTCTGGACCTTTTGTTCTTCCAAATGAATCTTGTTATTATTTTTTCTAACTCTATAAAATAATTTTTGGTAGTTTGATTGGTATGGCACTGAATAAGTAAATTAATTTAGGTAGAATTATCATTTTTATTATATTAGTTCGGCCTGCCCATGAGCAACTGATGTTTTTCCAATTATTTAGATCTGATTTTATTTGCATGAAAAGTGTTTTGTAATAGTGTTTATAGAGTTTCTGGATTTGTTTCGGGAGGTAGACTCCTAAATATTTTATAATGTCTACAGTAAGTTTAAATGGAATTTCTCTTTCTATCTCTTGCTGTTGGACTTTGTTGGTAATATATAGAAATGTCTATGATTTATGTGGGTTTATTTTATAGCCTGAAACTTTGCTAAAGTTGTTTATTATTTCAAGTACTTTCTTATTTGATTCTCTAGGATTCTCTAAGTATAACATCATGTCTTCTGCAAAGAGTGATAGCTTTGTTTCTTCTTTGCCTATTCTAATGCCTTCAATGTCTTTTTTTCTCTTATTGCAAAAGCCAATGTTTCCAGTACAATGCTGAATAAAGCAGTGATAATGGACATCCTTGTTTCACCCCCAATGTTATTGGAAATGCTTCTAGCTTGTCCCCATTACATATTATGCTTGCTGAAGGTTTTAGATAGATGCTATTTATTATTTTAAGGAAGACTCCATTTATACCTATGCTCTCTAGTGTTTTTAATAGGAATGGGTGTTGTATCTTGTCAAAAGCTTTTTCTGCATCCATTGAGATGATCATGTGGTTTCTGTTAGTTTTGGTGTTGATGTGAAGGTTATGCTGATAGTTTTCCTTATATTGAACCACCCCTGCATTCCTGGTATAAATCCTACCCGGTCATAGTGTATTATTCGTGTGATGAGTTTCTGTAACCTATTTTCTAACATTTTGTTTAAAATTTTTGCATCTATATTCATTAGAGAAATTGGTCTATAATTTTCTTTTTCTGTTTTGACTCTTCCTGGTTTAAGTATCAGCACCATATTTGTATCATAAAAAAAATTTGGTAAGATTCCTTCTTTACCTCTATTACCAAATAGTTTGTATAGTGTTGGAAATAATTGTTCTTTAAATGTTTGATAGAATTCGCAAGTAAATCTATCTGGCCCTGGAGATTTTTTCCTAGGGAGTTCATCAATGGCTTGTTCAATTTCTTTTTCTGAGATGGGGTTATTTAAGTATTTAACTTCCTCTTCTGTTATTCTGGGCAATTTATATTTTTGTAAATATAAATCCATTTCACTAAGATTGTCAAATACGTTGGCATATAGTTGGGCAAAATAATTCCTAATTGTTGTTTTAATTTCCTCTTCCTTGGTGGTAGTTTCACCCTTTTTATTCTTGATACCAGTAATTTGGTTTTCTTCTTTCTTTTTTAGTTAGATTAACCAAAGGTTTATCTATTTTATTGTTTTTTCATAAAACCAGCTCTTAGTTTTATTTATTAATTCAATAGTTTTCTTAATTTCAATTTTAATAATTTTTCATTTGGTTTTCAATATTTCTAATTTGGTGTATAATTGAGGATTTTTAGTTTGTTCTTTTCTAGTTTTTTTAGTTGTATGCCCAATTCATTGATTTCCTCTTTTTCTATTTTATTTATGTAAGCATTTAGAGATATAAAACTTCCCCTAAGAACTGCTTTTGCTGCATCCTATAAGTTTTAGTATGTTGTCTCATTATTGTCATTCTCTTGAATGAAATTATTGATTGTTTCTATGATTTGTTCTTTGACCCAATCATTTTTTAGGATTAGATTATTTAGTTTCCAATTACTTTTTAGTCTATCTTTCCATGACCCTTTATTACATATAATTTTTAATGCATCATGATCAGAAAAGGATGCATTTAATATTTCTTCCTTTCTGCATTGGATTGAGAGGTTTTTACGCCCTAGCACATTTTCAATTTTTGTGTATATGCCATGTACCACCAAGAAAAAGTATATTCCTTTCTATCCGTATTCAGTTTTCTCCACAGGTCTATCACACCTAACTTTTCTAATGTTCTATTCACCTCCTTAACTTCTTTCTTCTTTCTTGTTTATTTTGTGGTTAGATTTATCTAGTTCAGAGAGGAGAAGGTTGAGGTCCCCCACTAGTATAGCTTTGCTGGCTATTTCTTCCTGTAACTCCCTGAACTTCTCCTCTATGAATTTGGATGCTATACCATTTGGTGCATATATGTTTAGTAATGATATTACTTCATTGTCTATGGTGCCTTTTAGCAGGATGTAGTTTCCTTGCTTAACTCTTTTGATAAGGTCTATTTTTGCTTTTGCTTTTGCTTTGTCTGAGGTCACGATTGCTACCCCAGCTTTTTTTACTTCAGCTGAACATAATATATTTTGCTCCAGCCTTTTACCTTTACCCTGTATGTGTCACTCTTTTTCAAATGTATTTCCTGTAAATGACATATTGTAAGATAATGGTTTTTAATCCACTCTGCTATACACTTCCGTTTTATGGGAGAATTCATCCCATTCATATTCAGTTATGATTACTATCTGTGTCTTTTTCTCCATCCCTTATTTCCCCCCTGTTTATGCTTTTCTTTTTTTCTTTCTGCTTTCCCCCCTCCCTAGTGTTTTGCTTTTGACCACCAATGCCTTTGATCCCATCTCCCTTCTATTATCTCTTTCCCTTTTCTTCCCCTTTACCCTTACTGCTTCTTCCCTCCTTCTATCCCCCTTCCCTTTTCTTTCCCCTTTCCATGTCCTACTACCTATAGTGCAAGTTAGATTTCTATACCTAACTGATTATATTATGCCTTCTTGAGCCAAATCTGATGAGAGTAAGGTTCAAACAATGCTCATGCCCATCCCTTCTTTACCTCTACTCTAATAAGTTTTTGTGTATTTTCCTGTAATGTAATTTACCCTTGTCTGCCTCCTCCTCTCTCAGTATATTTTCTTAGCTGAGACTAATCCACTTACTTGGATCCATTTAACCCACTTGATTAATTTTTTTTATCATTACATCAAAGTCAACTTATATCCACCCCCTTTATGTATACTCCTTTAACATTATAATAAGAATACAGTTCTCAAGAGTTGCAAGTGTAGGGATGTAAACATTTTGCCTTTATTAACAATATATTGTATCTTTCTGTCCCATTTACCTTTATTTGTCTCTCTTGAATATTGTACTTGAAGATCAAATTTTTTGTTGAGCTCTGATCTTTTTATCAGGAACATTTGGAAGCCCCCTATTTCATTGAATATCCATCTCCTTCCCTGAAAAATCATGCTCATTTTTGCTGGGTAGTTAATCCTTGGCTGCATTCAAATTCCTTTGCCTTATGGAACACCATGTTCCACACCCTATGGTCCTGTAATCTAGAGGCTGCAAGGTCCTGTGTAATCCTGACTGTGGTTCCATGATATTTAAATTGTTTCTTTCTGGCTACCTGCAGTAATTTCTCTTTAATCTGGTAATTTTGGAATTTAGCTATTATATTACTTGGTGTTTTCAATTTAGGATCTCTTTCTGGTAGGGAGCGGTGGATTCTTTCTACAGTTATTTTACCTTCAGGTTCTAGGACTTCAGGGCAGTTTTCCTTTATGATTTCCTGAAGGATATTGTCCAGGCTGTTTTTTTCATCATGAATTTCAAGTAGGCCTATAATTTTTAAATTGTCTCTCCTGGATCGATTTTCCAGGTCAGCTGTTTTACCCATGAGGTATTTTATGTTTTCATCTATTTTTTTTCATTTTTTTTTGTTTCTGTTTGACTGATTCTTGCTCTCTCATAGAGTCATTAGTTTCCATTTGTTCAATTCTAATTTTTAACATATTGTTTTTTACTATTAGATTTTGTACTTTCTTCTCCAATTGATCAATTGTATTTTAAGGGATTTATTTTCTTTAGTGTACTTTTTTTCCAATTGGCCAATTGTACTTTTAAAGGACTCCTCTACCTTTCTCATTTGACTTTTAAAATCCTTCTTGAGTTCTTCTAAGAAGGCTTTTTGGGCTTCAGACCAGTTCATATTCCCTTTTGATGTTGCAGATGTGGGTTTGATGACAATGTTGTCCTCTTCAGAATTTCGGATGTCTTGATCTTCACTCTTCTCATAATATGAGTCTATCGTACATTTCTTTTTACTCATGGTGTTTCTTTATTCCCTGGCCTTTAAAGAGATTGAGGTATCCTTTTGGGGAGCAGAGGGCACTGATCCAAGCTTTTTGTGTTGGAAGCCTAGGTCTTGGTTACTGGCTTTGTGTGCTGGGGCTTCTTATGTTGGCAGTTGGAGGCTGTAGGGTTCTGACAGCTTACCTGGTGTTGGGCTGGAATCAACAAGGCTGGAACTTTTGGGCAACTTTAAGTTGTTTTCTTCAGCTCCTTTCAGAGCAATACTGCCAATTGCTTATCAGCCTGGGGCCCTTTGTAGTGCTGCTTCCGTTATTTTTGCTGGGGCACTGGGAGACCCATTTTCTGTAGAATGCTGAGGCACTCCTCCTGGTGTGCTAAAGTGGGTCTTTCCACTAGCTGGCTGGGTGACTCCCCATTCCATACTGCTCACCTTCCCGGAGGGTAAGAGGGACCTTTCTCATTAATCCCTCTAGCTACCTGGGCTACTGCATTGCTGCACCCTGTCTTTCTTCTGGTTCAACTGTTCCAGGGTTTTTTTCTGGGGTGATATTTTCTAGGTTTTCAGAGGTTGATAGGGGAGTGTGAGAGTGACTACCTTTTTATTCCACCATCTTGGCTCTTGGAAGCGGAAGTCTGCAAGCATTCTTTCTTTTTTTTTTTTTTTAGGCAATTGGGGTTAAGTGACTTGTCCAGGGTCACACAGTAGCAAGTGTCAAGTGTTTGGTCTGAGGCTGGATTTGAACTCAGGTCCTCCTGACTTCAGGGCTGGTGCTCTATCCACTGTGCCACCTAACTGCCCCAAGCATTCTTGATGAAAAAAAAAAAACTGGAGCTGAAAATAGAAATTGACTTTCAGTTATAAGACTCAAGAAAAGCGCAACACAGGAAACATAAAATTGAAATGAAACTCAAAATTTTAAAAAGTGTTATTTTTTACATGAAGCTAAAAATGTTTAATAAAATAATAACAATAAGGAAATGAGAGCATGCAGCATGAATCTTCTCATCCATTGGGAGTCAGTTCAAGCTCAAATATCAAATTCTCGTAATGGTTTTGAAACAAATTGATGACAGATTGAGGAACTACAAGAACATGTGTACTTGATCAGAAACAGTCATAATTTGATTGCTCAAACACCAAAATTGTTTTACTTATGATCATAAGTTTCAAATAAAATAAAATAAAGCTACAATCCTTCAAAAATTAAATAATCTAATCCTAAATAATCAGTGGATCAAGGAAGAAATCGAAGAAACAATCAATAATTTCATGTAGTGACTTCCCTCAGCAGAATGACTGAATGAGAAGAATTTTCCCAATGTCCATGAAAGAAGCTAAAGTAGGTATTGTGCCTACATCATGATGTCATTAGTCCTCTTCAAAAGTGAAAGATAAACAGAAACAATTTAAATAAAATAACCATGGGAGAACATATGGAAATTGATGGGATGCAGCCAAAGTCATTATTAAGGAAAAATGTATGTCTCTGAACATGTACATCAATAAAAGTAAGAAAGAACAGGTCAATGAATTGGACAAACTACAAAAAGAATAAGGAACAAAGATTAAAATCCTTAATTAAAAACCAAAATGGAAATCTTGAAAACCAAGGAAAAGGTTAATGAAATTTGAAGTTAAAAAAATAACTAATTAAAAAACTAGGAAATGATTTTTTGAAAAGAAAAAATTAGACAAACCATAGGTTAGTTTGATTTTAAAAAGGGAGAAAAAAACAATTCTCAAAAAAGAAACTGGTGAATGTACCACCAACAAAGATGAAATTAATCAATTATTAGATGTTATTTTACTTACTTTTATGCCAGCAAAATTAATAATCTAAGTGAAATGGATGAATTTTTACAATGATATAGACTGCCCAGAGTAACAAGGACTTCATTTATCCTCTCTTAGGAAAATAAATGGAACAATCTATTTAAAAAAAAATCTCCCGAAGAATAAGTTCCCAGGACCAGATGGATTTACAGGTGAGTTCTACCAAATATTTAACAAAAAATAATCACAATAATATATACACTGTTTAAAAAATAGACAAAGGAATCATGCCAAATTATGACAGAAATATGCTTTTGATAATTAAACCATGGAAAACAAAACACAGAAGGAAAAGACTAGAGACTGCTTTTGCTAATGAATATTGATGCAAAAATTTTAAATAATATATTGATAAGGAGATTACAGAAAATTATCACAAAGATCACACATTATAAGATAGTGAGATTTATACCAGTAATAGAATACCATTTCAATATTATGAAAACTAAAAGCATAACTGATAATATCAGTAACAAAACAACTAAAATCACTTAATTATATCAATAGATTCAGAAAAAAAGCATTTGACAATATACAAGATTTATTCCTATTAAAAATACTAGAAAGCATAGAAAGAGAGATGGAGAGAGAGAATAGTATGCTTGGAACTACATTCAGAATCCATAATTATTTTTCTGGATGTGAATAGAATTTTCCATTATGAATCTTTCAGAATTGTCTTAGATCATTGTATTGCTAAGAAGAGCTAAAAGTTGGTCATCACACAATGTTGCTGCTACTGTATTCAATGTTCTCCTGGTTCTGCTCACTTCACTCAGTATCAGTTCATGTAAGTCTTCCCAGGTTTTTCTGAAACCTGATCAACATTTCTTATGGAACAATAGTTTTCCATTACATTCACATGCCACAACTTGTTCAGCCATTCCTCAATTGATGGGTATCCCCTCAATTTCCAATTCTTTGCCACCATAAAAAGAGCTGATATAAATATTTTTGCACATGTGGGTCCTTTTTCCATCTTTGTGATCTCTTTGAGATACAGACCAAGCAGTGCTACTACTGTATCAAAGGGTATGCACAGTTTTATAGTCCTTTGGGCATAGTTCCAAATTGTTCTCCAGAATGGTGGGATCAGGTCATAACTCCACCATCAATGCATTAGTCTTATAATTTCCCCACATCTCCAACAGTTATCATTTTCTTTATTTATCATATTAGCCAATCAGACAGGTATGAGGTGGTACCTCAGAGTTGTTTTGATTTGCATTTCTCTAATCAATAGCAAGTTAAAGCATTTTTCTTCATATGAGTAGAGATAGCTTTAATTTCTTAATCTGAAAAATGCCTGTCCATATTCTTTGACTTTATATCAATTATGAAATGACTTGTATTCTTGTAAATTTGACTCAGTTCTTTATATATTTTCAAAATGAGGTCTTTATCAGAGACCCTGATTGTAAAAATTATTTCCCAGCTTCCCTTCTAATCTTGGTTGCATTGGCTTTGTTTGTGGAATTTTTTTCAATTTAATGTAATCAAAATTATTCATTTTGCATTTCATAATGTTCCTTTGTCTCTTGTTTGGTCATAAATTCTTCTGTTCTCCATAGATCTGACAGGCAAACTATTCTTTGCACTTCTAATTTGCTTATATTATCACCCTTTATGTCTAAATCATATACCCATTTTGACCTTATTTTCATATGCAATGTAAGATGTTGGTCTATGCCTAGTTTCTGCCATACTATTTCCCCATTTTCCCAGCGGTTTTTGTCAGATAGTGAGTTCTTATCAGAGAAGCTGAAGCCTTTGGGTTTATCAAACAGTAGATTAATATAGTCATTGACTACTGTGTCTTGTGTACTTAACCTATTCTACCTATCCACCAATCTTTTTCTTAGCCAGTACCAAGAAATTTTGATGATAGCAGCTTTATAATACAGTTTTAGATCTGGTATGGCTAGGCCACCCTCCCTTGCATATATTTTCATTAATTCCCTTGATGTTCTGGACATTTTTTTTCCAGATGAATTTTGTTATCATTTTTCTAGATCCATAAAATATTTTTGGTAGTTTGATTGGTATGACATTGAAAAAGTTAATTTAGGTAGAATTGTCATTTTAACTATATTAGCTTGGCCTATCCATGAGTAACTGATATTTTTTCCAATTATTTAGATCTGAATTTATTTGTGTGAAAAGTGTTTTGCAATTGTGTTCATATAGTCCCTGTGTTTGTTTCAGTAGGTAGACTCCCAAATATTTTATATTGTGTATGGTTACTTTAAATAGAATTTCTTTTTCTGTCTCTTATTGCTGTTCTTTGTTAAAAATATATAGAAATATCAATGATTTAAATGGGTTTATTTCATATCCTGCAACTTTGCTAAAGTTGTTAATTATTTCAAGTAGTTTTTTTAGTTGATTATATAAGCTGCAAAGAGTTATAGCTTTGTTTCTTCATTGACTGTTCAAATTCCTTCATTTTTTTTTCTTCTCTAATTGCTAAACTAACATTTCTAGTACAATATTGAATAACAATGCTGACAATGGATATCTTTGTTTCACCCCTGATCTTATTGGAAAAAAATATTTTAAACTTTTAAAAAATGTTCTATCTGCTTAAGGAATTCTAGTTCAGTTTGTGCCCAAGCTATGTTTCTTTTTTTTATGAGACAGTGCTTATAGATGTTTTAGAATAATTCTCTTCTGTGTTTGTGTCTTGAGTGTCACTACCATCATAATAGCTCATTACTATGAGGTTATTTTTCTTTTATTTGACCATTCTTCCTGTGTGCTTCTGACTTCAGACTTGATATTAGATCTGGGCTTTGTGGTACTTCTTAAATGAAGGGTGAAGCTTGTTCTGTTGCTGCTTTCATGGGGTATTGAGTGTTGCATCATTCCAGAATCACAGAGACCAGAGGGGGACCTGCAAGCTTTCAGTTTTCTTAAAGGGATTTGATCCAGTAAGGAGTTTGTTTGCTGTCCCTTTGTCTGAATTCTGCAAGTTGCTAATCTGGGTTTGGTTTTTTTAAAGAGTAGACTGATATTAGACTCCAGCCCTACTAGCCAACTGTAAAACTATGTTGCTTCCCTGTTGTTTGGATATCCTCCTTTTCAGTTATAGGGTGGCTTAGGTTACAAAAGTAAGACCTTGCTTTGATCTTAGAGTCTCAACCACTCTACTGTTGCTGACTTTTAAACTTCTTCCTTAATATGCTTCCCAATGTCTCCTTACCTAGGAAAAGAGAAGCTACAACCAGTTGATATCAGTACAACTAGTACAACCATGTACATGTCACCTTCTCATTTCACCTAGAATCTGAGGCCCAAGATTAAGTATTGGGCAAAAAAGATGACAACTGGCACTTCCTCATGTTGTAGTGTCCTGATATGAGTGTGGGGATGCCCTAGTATATATCTATGCCTTTGTTGTGGTGGAATGCAGATTCTCCCTAGATGCTAGAGTATTCCTAGTACTATGTGCTTCTGCCCTGACTCTGTTTCCAGAATGTCTTCTTACACTCACCCTGATCCCAGTGTCTTCAGGCTTCTCCATCTGTCTGTATGCCAAACTGGGGCAGACAAAAGACTCACTTTGTCTCTTGGGGGGCATTTGGTATCAGGATTTGCTTTGGTGCACTTTATAGATCTGTTCAAAGAAGTTGTATATAGGAGCTTAGTTATACTCATCCTTTCTGCTTCTTTTCCCTTACATTCCAACTCCTCCTTTGCTAGTGGGAAACTAACTGGAGCCCTTTCTAAGAGGGTGGATTCAAAGTTGCCTTGGTCTCCTCCCATGTTAGGGAATTTGTAGGATAATGGCAGGATAATAGGTACCTGCCCTAAGAAATCCCTTGGGAGACCTAAATGACTTCAGGTGAGATTCAATTACATTTTCTCTAAATGAAACAAGACTAATATATGATAGTCTTACACTCCATATGCTCTAGTTCCTCCTTGTACTCTGGATTTTTCTTTCTATGGTTGTCCTGAATCAATATCTCTCCATTTTTGCAAGGTGGAGAAAGTATTCCAGGAAAAATCTCTGAAGCTTTGGTAATCCCTAATCTATGGTGGTACCAGGTAGAAGGTTGAGTCTTCCTCCTTTCTTCCTCACATAGTTATACTGAATTATAGGGGAAGGAGCAGGTAGGGGGTAAAGTGCGCTGGCAAATCTTGAAGTAAGAAGTTTTCCCACTATGGTTCCACTGCACTATCTCCTTGGTCATTGTATATGTTATGCTAATTATGTGGAGGCTGGTGTGGAGTGGTACTAAATAAATACTTTAAGAAATAGAATTATGTGGGTTTTTTTTAAAGGAATTGACTTGGCCCTGGGACAAGGAGGAATGCTAGAGTGATGGAGCTTGTGGTGGTGGTGGAGGGAAGAGCCTCTTCATAGTTTCAAAGCCAAAAAGAGGGCTTATAGTCACTCATAGATAACAGCACACTCCAGGAAAGGAGTAAACACCTCACCTTTGATCATACCTCCTTGAAAGAATGGAAAATTTACAGGTCCCTAGAAGTATCTCTGAAAACAGCTGCACAAAACTCCTGAAGCTTGGGACAGTACATTCTCCACACTGGAAGCAGACCTCTACCTTAACAAAAAGTTTAAAACTCAAGTAATTGGCTGGGATCATGAGCAAACGGTGCAAAAAAAGTCAGACCATAGAATCTTTTTTTGGTGACAAAGAAGATCAAAACATACAACCAGAAAAAGACAATAAAGCTCCTACATCCAAAGCCTCCAAGAAAAATATGAATCAATCTCAGGCCATGGAAGGGCTCAAAAAGTATTTTGAAAAGCAAGTAAGACAAGTAGAGGAAAAACTAGGAAGAGAAATGAGAGTGATAGAAGAAAATCATGAAAAACAAGTCAACAGATTGCTAAAGGAGACCCATAAAAAATACTGAAGAAAATAACACCTTAAAAATAGCCTAACCCTTCCAACCATTTTGGAGAGCAATTTGGAACTATGCCCAAAGGGCTATAAAAATGTGCATACCCTTTGACCCAGCAATAGCACTTCTAGGGCTATATCCCAAAGAGATCACACAAGTGGGAGAAGGACCTACATGTACAAAAATATTCATAGCAGTTTTTTTTGTGGTGGCAAAGAATTGGAAATTGAGAGGATGCCCATCAATTGGGGAATGGCTGAGCAAGTTGTGGTGTATGAATGTGTTGGAATACTATTGTGCTATAAGAAATGATGAACAGGCTGACTTCAGAAAAACCTGGAAATACTTGTATGGTCTGATGCTGAGTGAAGTGAGCAGAACCAAGAGAACATTGTACACAATAACAGCCACATTGTGTGATGACTAATATTGATAAGCTTAACCCTTCCTGGCAATACAAGGATCTAAGACAACTCCAGAGGCCTTGTGATGGAAAATGTTATCCACACCCAAACAAAGACTATGGAAGCCAAATTGTTATTTTTTTTCTCTTCTGTTGAGTTTTATTTCCTCTTTCTGATGGTTCCTCCTATTGGTTTTAATTTCTACTTACAACATCACTAATGTGAAAATGTGTTTAATATGAATGTAAATGTATAGCCTATATCAGATTGTGTGCCATCTTGGGGATGGTGGTGGGGAGGAAGGGGGAGAAAAATTTTAAACCCAAAAGCATATGGAATTGATTATTGATAAATCAAAATAAATTAATAAAAAATTTGGCCAAATGGCAAAAGAGGTCCAAAAAGCCAATGAGGAGAAGAATGCCTTAAAAAGCATAATTGGCCAAATGGAAAAGGAAATCCAAAAGCTCACTGAAGAAAATAAGTCCTTAAAAATTAGAATGGACCAAATGGAAGCTAATGACTTTATGAGAAATCAAGACATTGTAAAACAAAACCAAAAGAATGAAAAAACAGAAAACAAAAACCAAATATCTCATTGGAAAAACAACTGCCCTGGAAAATAGATCCAGGAGAGATAATTTAAAAATTGTTGGACTATCTGAAAACCATGATCAAAAAAAGAGCTTATACATCATCTTTCAAGAAATTATCAAGGAAAACTGCCCTGATATTCTAGAATCAGAGGGCAAAATAGAAATTGAAAGAATCCACTGATTACCTCTTGAAAGAGATCTTCAAAGGAAAACTCTGAGAAATATTGTAGCCAAATTCTGGAGTTCTCAGGTCTAGGAGAAACTATTGCAAGGAACCAGAAAAAAACAGTTCAAGTATTGTGGAAACACAATCAGGATAACACAAGATTTAGCAGCTTCTATCTTAAGGGACTGGAGGGTTTGGAATATAATATTCTAGAGGTCAAAGGAAGTCAAACAACACATAATGGTGTTGTTTGCCATAGTTAATTCAATTTCTTCCAATCATAATGACCATCAGAAATCTGTGCTTATAGGTTAATGATATATGGGACAATAAAACCCATGCTTTAATTATTTTCCCTCAAAGAATATGTTTATGGGGATAAGGGATATCTGAGAACCAAATTTAATTGACCATGGAGAACAAGAAATCTAAAGTGATTACAAATTAATGACATTTGAATTGTTTCAAATGCTCAAAGAAGCAACTTATATCAACTTTTACTATCATTTCAAAGAAGATGCTTTTTAAATCATTATTCTTTTCAGGAAAGATGTTAACTCTGAAAGCTGCACTTTAGAAATGTAATATAGGGACAGTTAGGTGGCTTAGTGAATAAAATAACTGGCCCTGGAGTCAGGAAGACCTGAGTTCAAATTCAGCCTCAGATACTTACCAGCTGTGTGATCATGAGCAAGTTATTTAACCTTGATTGCCTTCAAAAACTTAACATATTTCTTTAAAATAAGAAAAGAAAAAACTTAATTCTAAGGAAGATAAGAACAATCAAGGATCTAATCCAGCATTTGCTTATAAAATGTGAAACTACACCATGGCTCCACCATCTGCACATTATTTTCTCCTAGTCATTCCTCAGAGGCCAAAGGTGTTCTAAAATTCTACCATGAGTCTCCCAAGTAGTTCACATAGTTCTAGAAGCATAACCATCTTACTCTGTAATCTTGAATGTCATAAAGAAAGGAGAATTGAAGGGTGATGTGTAGAATCATGAGCTTCTGATTATTCCAACTGCTTCAACTTTTTTTATTACATTCCCCAGAGTGTCTCTTTCAAAATCTTAGAGTACTAAATATCAACATTGAACTCAGAAAACACATCATAGAGATTATGATTTATAGATATGTGCCTAATATTTAAGACTTTGTGTTTATCAACAGTAAGATCAACATTGCAATATTGGCCCAGCAGTAGCATAGTTTATGAAAGCCTTGCTGATAAGTCTTAATAGTTTAATACATGGTGTTCTCTGTTCTCTTCACTTTTAAGTCCTCAATAAATTTAGTAACATTAATAGAAAAAAATGTGCTTTATTTACTAGAATGAAATTGGGATGAGTTTAGACTCATGCTCAGTTTTTTTCTCCTTTTTTCAAAGGCAGCTTGGAATAGTAGAAAGAGTCCTTCACCTTAAGGCAAGAAGACCAGTTCAAATCATGCTTCAAATATTTGTTAACTATGTTACCATGCACAACTTACTTAACCTGTCTGATGCTCATTTTATCTATTTGTAAAATGAGGATGTTGTATTTGATGATTGCTAAGGTCTTTTCTAGCTCTGTACCTATGGTTAAGCTATAGTCAATTACTTATATGCTCAGGAAATTGTTTGATAACCATTCTAATAAATACTATAGGATCTATAATGAAAATCCCAAGAATATTCTGGTAACTTATTAGTTATTGTGGCAATTAAGATAACCAGAATTTTTACTTTCAACGTCCTTTTTACATTAATTTAATTGGGTATTGAAAATTTTCCTTTTTTTGTCCTAGACAAACCACTGGATTTTTGCCCTAGCAGTTCTGACAAGAGGTTATATCTACTCTAGACTTTTAACTTTCCCCTACGTAGACACCTTTATCCACTTTCTAGAATCTGATGTAATCCTTCAACACTTAATCAATGCCTGTCTTCCAAACAACTATTTTTGGGCACATCCCTCCCTGTGGTAGGGTAGTAAACAAATCAGATCCATCTAATAAAAACTCCAATTCATCCCTATAAAAATATCTGATCTTTTTGACATCATTGAGGTCTCCTGACCATGATGACTACAGGGATATGAAATCATGGGTGTTATGATGTGCCAAGACCTGGAATCATTCTCTTATTGAGTCATTGTGGGCTCTTTCCACATTGTCTTGACACCCAATATGCCCTCCAGATACCTTTGACCTACTTTTGATTCTGAAACATTTTCCATGCTTCCCCTTTGAATTCAGTTGTTCCCTTACTTCTCCATCCTCTCTCTCTGGCCTGTTGAGTTTCTCTAGTTATAACTTGGACCACACTTTTTTTTTTCAGTTTAACACACTCAACCAAATCACACACTAATTCTTATGTGGAACCCCAATTAAATCAGAGGGTGGAACTCCTCACCTGTTACCAAAATTTGGTTTTTTATTTGTAATTTGATTAATTAGGGAAGTGTGAGTAGTAACTTGAAACAAGCACTCAAAGCAAACGAAATGTTCCTCAGGCTAAGTGCTCTAAACTCCTGGACTAAGCCTGAATAAATGTAAGAGAATATAGCAAGGGATTACTTGTCTGATGGTTTGCTTATAATGTTTAAATACTTTCTGTTGGTTTAGTTTAGTTTAGTTTTCTCTGAAGAGGCAGTGTGCTGTATTGGTAAAGAGCACTGAATATCCAGGATATCCAGGCTCAAATACAGACCTTGATATTCACTAATGGAGTTCTGGGAAAGGTCTATAGCATCCATGAGAGTTAACTTCCTCACCTATAAACTATGAGTAACGATACTAGTAAAACCTATCTCCCAAAATTCTTGTGAGAAAAGTTCTCTGTAAACCTTAAAGCACTATATTAGTGTTATTAATTTTGTCTCAGTATTATTTTTGTTTTCTTTCTCTGCATGCCTTAATGACATGTGTCTCTACCTTGGTGGCAAATTGACAAGTAATTTAGATTTGTACATTGGATAAAGATTTGTTTTTACATATTAAAAGACAGGTAGGAAGGCAGAGTCAAGACAGCTGAGTAACAGAAACTCACTTGAACTCTCCCAAAATCCCCTCTAAGCAACTTTAAAATAATGTATTAAATCAAATTCTAGAATGACAGAACCAAAAAAAGAAAGGTCAGGAAAAAAAATTTTCCAGCTCAAAACAAATTAGGGAATTGGCCCAAAGGTCTGTCTCATCAGCATGGCAGTAGGCACTGAATAGACAGCACAGCCAGTGTAGACCAGACCTTGGAGGTGGCTACAAAAGCAGCAGCAGCAACAGAAGTATGAGAAGATCTCAGTCTATAGACAGCAAGAGAGTCAGACAAGTGGCCAGATGTAGATTACTGTATACTTTTTGCTGGCACTTGGTGCAGGACCATGTTGTATTTGCCCAAATAGAGCTCCAGATTGCAGTCTCAGGGTGAAAAAGAATATTAATGTCTTTGTGCCTGTAGCCTAAGAAAACAGAGACCCTGGTCACAATTCCAGCACAGAGAAGTGCTAGTGATCATACATGGGAAAATAGGGAACCCTTGTTCCAAATCCATGGTGGGGAGCTACACTATCACTTGCCTGAGTTTCATTTAGAGAGACAGAAGGACCAAAAGTGGTAGAGCCACAGCAGAACAAGGACTCTGGTCTAGGTTAAAGGCATAAAGGAGTGCTTGTGGAGGCTTGTTGGTTAGACTACAGGCCAGAAGAACAGTGACCACATTTTTCCTTTGATCATATCACCTTGGAAGAACTGAAAACTTTCAGACCACCAAAACTAACTCTGAAAACTTAAAGATTGGGATAGTGTCTCCTTCACCTCAGGAGCAGAGCTAAACTTTAATATAAAATTAAAAATCAAGAAATAGGCTGAAAAATGACAAACAAGAAAAAAAAACTGACCATAAAAAGATGTTATGGATACAGGAAAGATCAAGACACAAACCCAGAAGAAGGTACACAATACACAGAAGTAAATGACCATAGTGATATAATGTTTGATAAATTCAATGATCCAACCATTGAAGTAAAGAATTGACTATTTCACAAAAAAATTACTGGGAAAACTGGAAAACACTTTGGAAGAAATGAGGTATAGAGTAGACCAACATCTCATACTGTATACAAAGATAATATCCAAATAGGAACATGATTTAGAAATAGTGATATTATAAGCAAACAAGGGTATTATTGAATACTGTACTTGTCAGATTTATGGATACAGGAAAAATTTATGATCAGAGAAGTGATAGAATCATAGAAAGTAAAGTGGATGATTTTGATTACATTAAATAAAAAAGGTGTTGCACTAAAAGAAACAAACAAACAAAAACAGTGCAGCCAAGATGAGAAAGAAAGCTGGAAACTGGTAAAAAAAATTATGCAGTTTCTCTTCTAAACACAACATTTCTCAAACATATAGACAACTGAGTTAAATTTACAAGAAAATAAGTCATTAATAGATAAATTGGTAATTAAAGGATATAATAAAGTTTTCAGAAAAAAGAAATTAAAGATATCAATAATGATGAAAATGCTTTAACTTACTATTTATTAGAGAAATGCAAATTAAAACAAGTCTGAGGTAGTACTTTACACCTATACATTTGCTAATATGACAATAAAGCAAAACAACAAATGTAAAAGGGGATTGGAATGCTAATGCACTCTTGGTGAAGTTGTGAACTGATCCAATCATTTCTGACATCAATTTGGAACCATGCCTAAATAATTTTAAAATTGTGAACATCCTTTTTCCTAGCAATACAACTATTAGGTCTGTATCTCAAGGAGATCAAATATAAAAGAAATGGTTTTAGAAGTATGGAAATATTTATAACAATTCTTTTTATGGTGGCAAAGAATTGGAAATTTAAGGGCTGCCCATCAATTGGAGGGAGTCTGAATGAGGTTGGTTTCAGAAAAAAAAAACCTCAGAAAATTTATATGAACTAATAGAAAGTGAAGTGAGCACATGCAGGGGATCGATGTACACAGTAACAACAATTTTGTACAATGATAAACTCTGGATTACTTGACAATTGTCAACAATACAATGATACTAGTCAGTTCTAAAGGCGTTATGATGAAAACTGTTATCCATCTCCAGAAGAAGAGTTGGTGGAGTCTGAATACAGATCAAAGATTACTTTTAAAATTTTCTTTGTCTTTTTTCTCTTTTTTTCTTTTTGATCTGCGTACTCTTTTGCAACATGGATAATATGAAAATATATTTTTTCACAACTGCATGACTGCACATGCACATGACATGCACATCTATATCAAATACATGCCTTTCCAAGAGGGAAGTGGGGAGGGAGGGAATTCAGAACTCACAAATTATTTAAAATGAAATTTAATACTGCTTTTACATGTAATTTAGAAAAAAATAAATAAAACTATTAAAAGGATATATTACATAATATCTTCATTATTTTTGAAAGGAAAAATAGAAGAAAATAAATTAAAGTATACTGCTAATCAATTTGCTTAAACTTCTTGTACATAATCTGAAAAAAAAACACACATTGAACTAAATAAAAAAAGCTCAATGATTGTAACATTATTGTAGTTTTTGATCTTGGGAAATCATTAAATTTCTCAATTTTTTTCAACAAGGGATTTATTAAACACCTACTATGTTCAAGATGTATTCTATAATGTCAAAAGAAAACAAGTTTCTGTCTTCAATGAGCTTATATTTTTTTGGGTGGGGAGGATGTTGAATAAGTATAAGATTATACGAGGAGATAGGCATAGAACAGTAACAACTAGTGTGATCAAGTCAGGTTTTCAATAGAAGAGGCACTGTGATGAACCTTGAAGAATCTAGGGATTCTTAAAGGCAGAAGTGAAGAGGGAATGTATTGTTGGCATGGATCATAGCTTATTGAAAAGCTGAGGATCAGGAGCTAAAAAGCTGAACTTCTGAAATTGTTAATAAACCAGTTTTCCTGGAGTGTAGAGTGTGTTCAGGAAAATCATTGTAGATTGTAATGGTACCCTGTATCCAGATATTGAAGACTGAGGCATTTAAAGAGTTTGAATTTTGCCCTAATCTTCTATGTTTCTTACCATAAACACTAACAACCTGTTGCATTCTATTTCCCACTCAAGGGCAAAGCAATTATTAGCGTTTTCTTCACTGTAGGCTAGAAACCAACACTACAGAAAACTGTTAAGCATTTAAAAAGATGCCTGGCCTTGCTCTTGATGGGGTAAAATAGAACTAATAATAATAGTATCCTAGTATATATGAATAAATATCCTATATGTTAATAATGATATATAATGATTTATGAAGCATATGTCAAGAATCAGACATTGTACTAGAGATGCAAAAAGGCTATTAAAACCATCACTGACTCCCCAAAATGTACATTTTCTTGGCAGATATGTCATGGACAAATATTTTAGTAACTGAAAGATATATACAAAGTAAATGTAAAATAATTTTAAACAAGCAGGCAAATTTGGCTCGTGAAGTGGAGGGGAGCATTATCTAATACACCTGGAATTGTAGGCTACAGCCAGACTACAAAAGGCTTTAAATGAAGACAGAGATTTGCATTTTGTTGAGATAAAATGAGGTATGATAGGAGTCTTTTGGACAAGGAAGATAGGTGGTCATGTTAGTGCTTTAAGAATATCATTTCTCAGGGCAGCTTGGTGGTGCAGTGAATAGAACACCAGCCCTAGATTCAGCAGGACCTGAGTTACAATACAGCCTCAGACACATAACACTTACTATCTGTGTGACCCTGGGCAAGTCACTTAACTCCATTGCCTAGCCAAAAAAAAAGTTTCAAAAAATATCATTTCTCCAAATAGGCAGAAAGACAGATTAGAAAGGTGAGAGGCTTGATACAAAGAAACCATTTAATAAAGCATAGCAACAGTCCAGGCAAGCAATGAAAAAAGATAATGATTCAGGAAAATGATGATGTGAGTGGGTAAAAAGACTTAACTAACAAAGATATTGTGGAAGTAGACTTAAGAGAACTTGGCAAATAATTGAATGTGATGGGGTGGAGTGGGGTGAGGAAGTCAAAATTCAAGGTTAATTAAAGTTTCAACCTTGGAAACTGAAAGGCTGGGGTGCACTCCACAGAAACAGGTGAATTTGAAAGATAGATGGGTTTGGAGAGAAAGACAATGAGTTTTGTTATAAACTCATAGAGTTTGAGAAGCCTATGGGCTGTCCAGTGGGAAATATCAAACAAGTAGTTAGATATAGATATAAGCTAGAAGCCATCTATATAGATGATAATTGAATACTCTGGAGTTGAAGAGATCACTGAGAGAAAGGATATTGAGATAAAACAGAAGAAGATGAAGTAAGATAAGGATGATGATTTATAAAAGAAGACCAAGAAAAAAGGTAGTCAGACAAGTAGGAAGAAAAACATTAGAGATCTGTGTCACAAAAATCTCAATAGGAGAGAATATAGATGGGAATACATTAATTAAAAAAATGAGAAAACCTGCAAAGAGGTCAAGAGAGATGAGGACTAAGAAAAGATATCAAATTTGGCAGTTAAATGTTTACTGATAATGTTGAAGGAGAGGTTTTATCTTACACTTCTTTGTATCTTCACACCAATCTCTATACCCTACAACCTCTCCCCCAATCCCAGTACTCAACACAGCGCTTTCCCTATGGAAGGCACTGAATTTTTATTTGTCTATTTGATTGAGTTAACATGGTCAAAAATACATAGTCCATAAACTCCAGTAGTTTCTTATAGTTACAAAAAAAGCCCACATATTTTATAAAATATAGCTTGCTTCTGTGGTCTGTTCAATTCATATAGCCCATACTCTCAGCATGTGGGCTAATTTGCTTTATTTTAAGTTAATAATGTCTCTTTGTAGATGAAAACATCAATAATCAAGAAATCCAGCCAGCACCAGACTTTAGTGAAATATGTTGTAAAAACAAATGCTATTTGGAAACCATATTCCACACACTGATAACAAGGTTCTCTAAATGTTCCTATTCATGGATAACATTGTCCTAGCTACATCAAACCCTTTAAAAGTACAATGTATTTTTGGTAAAACCCACGGCAACTTGAAAGAAAATTAGCCTAATCACATATACTAGAAAAATAAAGTACATCAGAAATGCATATTTCCAAATATGCAACTAGGCATATATAATCAATTGAATTAGTTCATCAATATGTATATTTTGTGGTGGATGGGGTGTTTGTGGCAGACTAGCACCTCTGCTGTGAAGGCTTGCTGAGCCCTTTTCAGGGCTGTTCATTCACCTTTGGTGTTCACCTTTTACCATTTCTTACCTGTAGCTCCAATAATTTTGTGTAGCATACACAAAATCTAAACCAGATTTAGGGTAACCAACAGCCTTAAACCTGTATATGAGTTAGGAGGATGACTACCCTAAGTATATGAAAAAGTATCTTCTTAGATAGAGCAGGTGAGAAGATATTCTTATATAAGAATAATTTGTTCCAACTTCCATGAAAGTGACTGAAGCAGATGCTGTGTAGCACATAGATCTTGGTCAGACATCAAAGACACCAAGTTCATCCATTGCATCCTGGGACATCAACAGTAGTCCTGACTTTTGTCTTGCCAATGAATTTTGATTACTCTGGAACAGAGAGTGAGGCTGATGACTTTGAACAATTCTGTCTCACTTAATTCCAATTCACACACAAGTCAAGACATCACCTTGTGACTTCATTGAGCCTCTTTGAAAATGAAGGAAAACAACATCTTGGCCAGGATCATGTGTAGCAAATAGATGAAAAATTAATAATCTACCCCCAGTGTTAATAGTATATTGTAATAGGTGCTGAATTGTAGTTTTGAAAAATTTTAGTAATTTAAGTGTTTTGAAAATATTCACTGTTGCCAAAGCTCATCTTTGCAGTACTAACATTGTCCTAACAAAGCTATTTAACTAAAAATTATGAGGAAAAAAAACCTCTTATCTCAGGAAAATTAGAATTATAAATAACTAGAAGAATAATGGAGAGATCTGAGTTCAGGTTTGTAAAGACAACTTTTGGGGGACAGAGCCAAGATGGTGGAGTGAAAGCAATGACTTGCTTGAGCTCTCCCCCAAACCCCTCCAAATACCTATAAAATGGCTCTAAACAAATTCTAAAGTAACAGAACCCACAAAAAGAAAGAATGAAACAAATTTCCAGTACAAGACAACCTGGATGGTTGGTTGGAAAGGTATATTGTGATGGGCTGGGAGAGGAGAGCAGTTTGGTGCGGGTGCAGGGCACAGTGAACCTGGAACAGGCCTCAGAAGACTGAATTGTGGGCAGCTGTGGTGGTTTCCAGACCTCTTAACCCACCAATGCCAAAGACAACTTAGAAGGTCAGTGGGAATAGTATGTTTCTGAGGTGAGAGAGAAGCTAGGTCTCAGCCCCAGTTCCCAAGTGTGGCCCTGGGGCAGCAGCAGCCTCCTGAGCTTCCAGCCCACAGACTGAGGGGGAATTGAGCGGCTGATAAGAAGGAGATTGAAAGGATCTCCTTTTCAGTGCTGAAGCAGGAATCTCTTGTTTTGCCCATGCTTGAATCTGGGTCACAGTTTTGAGGGGCAGTCCTGGGTCTCAGAGGAGTGCTGGAATGGTAAAGCTTGTAGTGGCAGTGAAGAGGAAGTCCTTCTCACAGTTCCAAGACAGAAAAGAGTGCTTGTGGTCACCCATAGATCAGAGCACAAGCTAAGAAAGGAGTAAACACCTCGCCACTTATCATACCACCTTGGAAGAACTGAAAACTGACAGGTCCTTAGAAGTATCTCTGAAAACAGCTGTATAAGGCCCAAAGCTTGGGATAGTACATTCTTCACATTGGAAGCAGACCTTTACCTTAACAAAGAGTTTGTAACTCAAGTAAAGGCTGGGAGCATGAGCAAACATGGCAAGAAGTGTCAGGCCATAGAATCTTTTTTGGTAACAAAGAAGATCAAAACATACAACCAGAAGAAGAAACAAAGTCAATGCTCCTACATCCAAAGCCTCCAAGAAAAATATGAATCAGTTCCAGGTCTTGGAAGGCTTGAAAAGGATTTTGAGAAGCAAGTAGGTGAAGTAGAGGAAAAACTGGGAAGAGAAATGAGAGTGACGCTAGAAAATCATGAAAAACAAGTCAACAGCTTGCTAAAGGAGACCCAAAAAAATACTGAAGAAAATAACACCTTAAAATATAGCCTATCCCAAATGGCAAAAGAGGTCCAAAAAGTCAATGAGGAGAAGAATGCCCTAAAAAGCAAAATTGGCCAAATGGAAAAGGAAGTCCAAAAGATTACTGAAGAAAATACTTCCTTAAAAATTAGAATAGAGCAATTGAAGCTAGAGACTTTATGAGAAATCAAAACATTGTAAAACAAATCCAAAAGAATGAAAAATTAGAAAACATTATGAAATATCTTATTGGAAAAACAACTGATCTGGAAAATAGATACAGGAGAGAGAATTTAAAAATTACATCTGTAAGCCATGACCAAAAAAAAAAAGAAAAACCTAGACATCATCTTTCAAGAAATTATCAAGGAAAACTGCCCTGATATTTTGAAACCAGAGGGCAAAATAGAAATTGAAAGAATCCACTGATCTCCTCGTGAAAGAGATCCCCAAAGGAAAACTAGAAATATTGTAGCTGATTCCAGAGTTTCCAAGGCAAGGGGAAAATTTTACAAGCGGCCAGAAAGAAACAATTCAAGTATTGTGGAAACACAATCAGGATAACAAAAGATTTAGCAGCTTCTACATTAAGGGACCACAGGGCATGGAATATAATATTCCAGAGGGCAAAGGGGATAGGATTGCAACCAAGAATCACCTACCCAGCAAACCTGAGTATAATCCTTCAGGGTAAAAATGGTCATTCAATGAAATAGAGGACTTTTAAGCATTCTTGATGAAAAGACCAGAGGTGAATAGAAAATTTGACTTTCATATAGTAGACTCAAGTGGAGCATGAAGAGGTAAACAGGAAAGAAAAATCATAAAGGACTTATTAAGGTTGAACTGTTTACATTCCTGCATGTAAAGATATTTGTAACTCATGCGACCTTTGTCAGTATTAGGGTAATTGCAGGGAAAAAAATTATATGTATAGATAGATAGATAGATAGATAGATAGATAGATAGATAGATAGATA